>NW_007248822.1:787332-810821 GCF_000164805.1 Carlito syrichta
GAGTCTCACTTTGTCGCCCAGACTGGAGTGCAGTAGCCGCTCCCGGCCACCGCAGCCTCGACCCGCTGGGCTCTGGTGATCCTTCCACCTCAGCCTTCCGAGTAGCCGGAATTACAGGCGCGTGCTACCACGTCTGGCTGATTTTTGATTTATTGTAGAGATGAAGTCTCGCTGCCCAGGTGGGTCTCGAACCCGCGGGCTCAGGCAATCCACTCACCTCAGCCTCCCAAAGGCGCGGGGTTACAGGCTGAGCCACCGAGCCCGGCTCCACAATATTTTTAAGCTGAGCTACCCAGAGATTTGAAAATATTTTCTAATTGATGCAAGGTTAATAAAAAATGGGGTTAATATCATAGGTCATATAATAAGGAAGGCAATCAAACTGGTACGAGTGATAACTTGTACCTACAGAAAAAGTATGCACAAACATTTATATCTGCCAATATTCATAAGTAAATGTTTGCGACATACTACCTAATAGCTAGTAAAACTTGATCACTACAAAATTAAGAGCATGTTTTGCCTGAATAAGCCAAAATTGAGAAAACTGATTTTGAGGTTGTTTCAATTACTCTTAGATTATATAAACATGTGTTCATTATTAAACATCAGAGTAGAAATTTATGTACTTAAAGACAGAAAAATGATAGAGAAAATCAATGCAAACCAAAAACTGGTTCTAGCCAGGCTTGGTGGCTCAGCCTGTAATCCCGTGCCTTGGGAGGCTGAGGTGAGTGAATTGCCTGAACCCGTGGGTTCGAGACCCGCCTGGGCAACTTGGTGAAACCTCATCTCTAATAAATCAAAAAATTAGCTGGGCATGGTAGCACACGCCTGTAGTTCCAACTACTTGGAAGGCTGAGGCGGAAGGATCGCCGGAGCCCAGCAGGTCAAGGCTTCAGTGGCCGGCAGCGGTCACTGCACTCCAGTCTGGGCAACAGAGTGAGACTCCAACTCCAAAAAAACACACCAAAAAACAAAAAAACTGCTTCTTTGATTAAATCAATACAATTGATAAACCTGTAGCCACAATGATCAGAGAAAAAAAGGAAAAAAAAAAAAAGGACAAGATAGGGGAAGAAAACACAAGCTATTAATATTAGAAATGAGAGGAGTGGTATCACTACAGACATAACAGATGTTAAAAGCATAAAAAGGGTATATGCATGGTAAACTTTATGCCAATATAATCGACCTCTTAAATAAAGTGGACACAATTACTTGAAAGACTCAAACTATCAAAGCTCACTCAAGAAGAACTAGCCCTTTATTTATTAAATAAATTTAATTTATAGTTAAAAACTGAACCATAAAGAACTTCAGGCCAAGATTCATTGGTGAATGGTTGTCCTGTCTTATAAACATTCAAAGAGATAACACCCGTTTCATGCAAACTTTTCCAGAAAATCAAAGAGGAGGAAATGCTTTTCAACTCATTTTATGAGGCCAGCATTACTCTGTTACCGAAACCAAAGACAGTACAAGGAAAAAACCCCAACAGATTTGTATTCCTTATGAAGTATGTGCAAGATTTTAGCAAATCGAAGACAACATATAAAAGGGATATTATATCATAAGTGGGGTTTTAGTCTTGGAATGTAGATTTGTTTTTAAAAAGTCAATCAAGCCGGGCTCGGTGGCTCAGCCTGTAATCCCGTGCCTTTGGGAGGCTGAGGTGAGTGAATTGCCTGACCCTGCGGGTTCGAGACCCGCCTGGGCAGCAAGACCTCATCTCTACAATAAATCAAAAAATCAGCCGGGCATGGTAGCGCATGCCTGTAATTCCAGCTACTTGAAAGGCTGAGGCGGAAGGATCGCCGGAGCCCAGCAGGTCGAGGCTGCGGTGGCCGGGAGCGGCCACTGCACTCCAGTCTGGGCGACAGAGTGAGACTCCAACTCAAAAAAAAAAAAAAAAAAAAAAGTCAATCAGTGTAATTTATTGTATTTGACAAACCATAAAAGAAAAACAATATGATTATCTCAATAGATGCAAAACATTTTTGGACAACATCACACCCATTCCTTATAACAAGTAATTGTAAACCAGGAATGAAAAATAACTCCCTCATTTTCATAATGGCATCTATGAAAAACCTAGAGCTAATATTATAGTTAATGGTGACAGTGAAAGACTGAAAAATTTTCTCCTAAGTTCAGAAACAAGGCAAATATGCCCACTACAATTACTTGTATTCATTGTTATACTAGAGGTTCCAGCCAGTGTAATAAGGCAAGAAAAAATAATAAAGTCCATACACATTGGATAGGAAGAAGTAAAACTGTCTTTATTTGCAGACAACATGAGTGTCTATGTAGAAAATCTGTGGAATCTCCAAATATATTCTATAATAACTGAGTTTAGCAAGTTTGTATATGTAAGAACAATATACAAAAAACAACAAATAATAGCAATTAATACTCTAA
Organism: Carlito syrichta; assembly: GCF_000164805.1. Taxonomy (NCBI): domain Eukaryota; kingdom Metazoa; phylum Chordata; class Mammalia; order Primates; family Tarsiidae; genus Carlito; species Carlito syrichta. The sequence continues at coordinate 789,757 of NW_007248822.1, forward strand.
AATCAAATTATAAAAACTGTACTATTTTCAATAGTCTCATAATATATCTAACAGTATATAAAAAGACATATTTTGGTACAATTTTCACAAAAGATGTGTGAGAATTATATCTAAAAAGGTTATAAAATATTGCTGATGGGAATTAAAGAATACTCAATTAGATAGAGAGATATACAGAGTTCATGGATTAGAAGTCTCAGTATTCTTTTTTTTTTTTTTTTTGAATTGGAGTCTCACTCTGTCGCCCAGACTAGAGTGCAATGGCCATTCCCGGCCATCGCAGCCTCGACCTTCTGGACTCCGTTGATCCTTCCGCCTCAGCCTTCCAAGTAGCTGGAACTACAGGTGCATGCTACCAAGCCTGGCTAATTTTTTTTTTTTTTTAAGTTGGAATCTCACTCTGTCACTCAGACTGGAGTGCGGTGGCTACTCCCGGCCACAGCAGCCTCAACCTGCCGGGCTCTGGCGATCCTTCCGCCTCAGCCTTCCAAGGAGCTGGAACTACAGGCGGGTGCTACCACACCTGGCTAGATTTTTGGTTTATTGTAGAAATGCCAAGGTGGGTCTCGAACCCGCGAGCTCAGGCAATCCACTCACCTCAGCCTCCCAAGGTGCAGGATTACAGGCTGAGCCACCGAGCCCAGCTCAGTATTCTTAAGTTGTTATTTCTCCCCAAGTTGATCTCTGTAGATTTAATGTACTACCCATGAACATCTCAGAATTTTTGAATTGACAGATTGATTCTAAAATTTGTAATTGAAATGCCAAGGACCTAGAATAAGCAAAACAACTTTGAGTAAGATGTCAGACAAATTATATTTAGTGATATGCTGATAAATATTTAATAACCTAACTCTCTGGAAATATTTTTGTGATGTTAATATATCATGGCTGATTTCAAGCTACTAATGTGACATGGAGTAAGGAAGAGAGGCACATGATCAGCTCTTGTAAATGTATAATAAGGGCTCTTAGCATACCTCTTATTATACTACATGATTTTAAAATTTATCATAAAGCTACAGTAATCAAAATGGTGTGGTATTGGCATAAGGTTAGAAAATAAAAATTCAATAAGAATGAATAAAGACTCCAGAAGTAGATCCATATATATGTGACCAATTCATTTTTGACAAGTGTGCAAAGATCATTCAGTGGAGAAAGGGGAGAGTTTTTTCAACAACTGTGCTGGAAAAAATTTGCATATTTTATATTTTTTTATAAAGGAGCTTCTATTCATGCCTCATACAAACATTAAATAGACCATGGATCTAAATATAAAATATAAAACTTTAAAATTTTTAGGTGAAAACATAGGAGAAAATCTTTGTAACTTTGAATTATACAAACACTTCATAGATATGACACCAAACGTATAATTCAAAAGAGGAAAAAAGTGAAAAACATTTATAGATTTGATTTTATCAACATTAAGAACTTCAAAAGACACAGTTAAGAAATAAAAAGAAGCCAGGTTCGGTGGCTCAGTCTGTAATCCTGCACCTTGGGAGGCTGAGGTGAATGGATTGCCTGAGCCTGCGGGTTCCAGACCCGCCTGGGTAACTTGGCAAGACCTCATCTCTACAATAAATCAAAAGTTAACCGGGCGTGGTAGCGCGTGCCTGTAATTCAGGCTACTCGGAAGGCTGAGGCGGAAGGATCGCCGGAGCCCAGCAGGTCGAGGCTGCGATGGCCGGGAGCGGCCACTGCCCTCCAGTCTGGGTGACAGAGTGAGACACCAACTCAAAAAAAAAGATAGCGATGGACTGGAATAACATGTTTACAAATCATATATCAGATAAGGAACTTGTATCAAGAATATGAAAAGAAGCTGGGAGCAGTGGTGTGTGCCTATGAAGTCCCAACTTCTCAGTAGGCTGAGGTGGGAGGATCAGTTGAGCCCAACAGCAAGTTCAGCCTGTACAACACAGCGAGACCTCATTTCTTGAAAATAAATAAATAAATAAATAAGTATAAAGCACCCTTAAAACTTAATAAGAAGAAAACAAACAACCCAATTAAAGGTAGGCAAAAATATTTGAACAGACCTATCAGAAAAGAAGATAAATGGATGGCAAGTAAACACATGCAAAGATGCATGAGATCATTAATCACGAGGGAAATACAAATCAAAACCACAAAGAGATACTACTCCATGCCCATTAGAATGTATACGACTGAAAAGCTTGACCATACTAAGCATTGGTGAGGAGGTGAAGCAACCAGCATTCTGATACTGCTGGTGGGAATGTACAATGATATAGCCACTCTGGAGAAAAGTGTGGCAGTTTCTTAGATTGTCTGGTCATATGACCCAGGCTTTCTACCCTAGGTATTGACCCAAGAGACACAAAAACATATGTTTGCTTTCTGATTGATATAAGCAATTTCTCTCCCAAAATCATCGCACCCAGGTTAAAACCATAAAACACTGCAGAAGAGACATCTAGAGAACTCTAGACCTTGTAGATCTGTTTTATGGTTATACTTTGTCACTTTGGGGATTGTTACTGTGATTTTCAGTTGGCTCAAAATGAGGGAGTTGATATTTGGTTTATAAGGTCACAGCTAGCTAAAAAATTCGGTGTAAAATATAAGGAGCTCTATCCTAAGCTTCATGTTCAAAAAATAAATAAATATGGCCAGGCTCGGTGGCTCAGCCTGTAATCCCATGCTTTGGGAGGCCGAGGTGAGTGGATTGCCTGAGCCCGCAGGTTCGAGACCCGCCTGGGTAACTTGGCGAGACCGCATCTCTACAATAAATCAAAAAATTAGCCGGTCGTGGTAGCGCACGCCTGTAGTTCCAACTACTCGGATGGCTGAGGCGGAAGGATCGCCGGAACCCAGCAGGTCAAGGCTGTAGTGGCCAGGAGCGGCCACTGCACTCCAGTCTGGGTGACAGAGACTCCAACTCAAAAAATAATAATTTTCATAAAATCAAAATAATTGATGAACGCTATTATATATCTCAGGAATGTGATTAAATAACTTTTGGGGGAAGTAATAAAATCCTTATTCTCGAGTAAAATAGCAAGCAAGTGTAATAATAATTATAACTTTCATGGTTTTAGATAAATTATTATTATTTTAGATAAATTATAACTTTCATGGTTTTAGATAAAATAATTATATTTTGAAGAAGAATTTCTGATCACAATAATTTTGTTTCACATTTTTTGAAATATCTATAATATTCTATCAATTATTTTGAATTTTTACTTTGGCTGTATAAAAGTGACAAAGACGAAAACCCACTGGTTATTTTTCTGATTATAAAACCTGACATGTTTTTGAGATTTGAGAGGATTTATTTTTGTTAATACTAGTTCACAATACTTCCAAGGGTAAGATCTATTTAGGATAATTCTGGGAAGCATTAATTAAAAGTGTAAGAAATCACATGATAGTGGTCAAACAATGCCTGAAACTATGGCATAAATAACTACTTTGGTTAAGAAAAGGATCATCTATACATGATTAAAGTAAGTTAATATTAACTTAGAGAAATTATGTAAGCCTTGTTGACATGTCCTTGGAAATATGATAGCCATGCAAATATAAGTGATCGCCCCCAGGTTCCTTTCCTTAATACCATGTAAGTGGTATATGAGTCAGAATATAATAAAAACGTGTTATACAAAAAAAAAAATTACCATAAAACTATAACTAAATTGTGTCTCTAGGTAACTACCAAATCCTTCAATAGAGTGTTTTAAAACACTTTGTGCTGGTTCTGATCAGAGTCTGCTTCTTTTAGCCTTCTCTGGTGTCACTGTCCTGTCTTCTATGTCCCAAGTCGGTTCATTTTGTACTGGTCACTTTCATCTGATCTAATGTATAAAATCTAGAAAGTTCTCAGTCTGTCTTGAATGTTGATAAAATTATAGATTTTATGGTAGCTTCTTCATAATAACAACTAGCATTTTCGGTTGTTTCCACCTTTAAGTACTTTTTATATAGTAACTAATTTCATTTTCTTTTTTTTTTTTTTTTTGAGTTAGAGTCTCACTCTGTCACCCAGACTGGAGTGCAGTGGCCGCTCCCGGCCACCGCAGCCTCGAACTGCTGGGCTCTGGCGATCCTTCCGCCTCAGCCTTCCGAGTAGCCGGAATTACAGGCGCACGCTACCACGCCCGGCTAATTTTTTAATTTATTGTCTCGCTGCCCAGGCGGGTCTCGAACCCGCGGGCTCAGGCAATCCACTCACCTCAGCCTCCCAAAGGCACGGGATTACAGGCTAAGCCACCGATCATTTAATTTTCACACAGTGTTTGTGAGGTAGATATTATTTAGTGATGAGGAAAAGTTACACAGAGATTGGCATCCTAGTTCTAGAACTCATGAATTTCATTATAACATTTATTGCCTTAGAGATGTTGGAAGAAAGGGTTTTATTAATGTTTTATTTTTTTTGAGTTGGGTTCCCACTGTTGCCCAAGATGGAGTGCAGTGGCATGATCATGGCTTACCACAGCCTTGACCTCCTGGGTTCAGGTGATCCTCCCACCTCAGCCTCTGTAGTAGCTGGGACTAAAGGTGAGTACCACCATGTCCAGTTTACTTTTTTCATTTTTTTGTAGAAATGAGGTCTCGCTATATTTCCCAGTTTGGTCTTAAACTCCCGGGCGCAGGCAATCCTCCCAACTCCGCCTCCCAAAGTGCTGGGATTACAGGTATGAGCCACCCGCACCCAACCTAGAAAGATTTCATAGTCACCTCCCCTGCAAAAAAAAAAGTCTCTTTTACTGCTCAAAAGTCATTTATTCTGTGTATTTCCCAAATGTATTTGACCTCAAGACACTCTTTTTTATAGCATACTCATTAACCACTACCCAATATTGTATGAAGCGTTCTACAGGACACTAGTTTGGAAAATCGAGAAAGTACCATATTGTTGTAGGATCAAATATCCTCCCTGGAATAGCAGCCAGTGTGATGAAAACTTCCAATAGCTACCTTGTTGTGCTGTTTATTTATTATGACACTTTACATGCATATTATATAAATCTTAGTTGAAAGTATTTTTATCACAAATGATAAACTTGAGCTATTTTAAATTTTAAAAAGCAGGGATTCATTCTGAGGCTATACATGTATTCTGAAAGGAATATATGGGTGGAGGTATTTCAAAAGTAGGGAGCCAGTCTGACCAAATGAGGAATCAGAACCAGGAAATATTTTCAGTACTCTCATTCACTCTCTCTGGGGCACCTGTTCTCTTGTTCCTGCACCTATTGCAAGTCTACTTCCTCTTTATTTGCAGATCCAATGTCAGATGAACTATCCCAGTACTTTGAGATTTTGATAATATTGACACGAACTGTGTTCCATATCTAGTGGGATTCTGGTGACTTCATTTCTGAACAAAGGTGCAGTGAGATAAGGGGTGAGAGGATGATGGGCTGATGTTCTCATGGTCACCTTTGACTCTGGGTTCCTGTTCACATATGTAGTAGATTTCGTTGAGGGCTTGGGAGTTATATTTTAGCAATGTAATCAGCATTGCCTGCTGGGGATACTTTCAGATACTCCTGAGAAACTTCCTTTGGTCCTTCCTCCAAAAAGTCTTTCCACTTCAAACTTCCTTTCTGACTTCTTCCTTCTTCCGCCTTTTCTTCTCATGAGGGAAACTATTTTTTTTTTTCTTTCTGGTGCCCTACAAAGCAGTTTTGCCATCCCCTTTGTTTCTGTGGCTTCTAATAGCTACGCCCTCAGGGTCTTATATTTTATTCCAGGCAACTCAAGCAAGAATGCGTTCCTCCTTTATGGTTGTGTTAGTTCGCTAGGGTTGCCATAACAACATACCACAGACTGGATGGCTTAAACAACAGAAATTCATTTTCTCACAGTTCTGGAGGCTGAAAGTCTGAGATCAAGGTGTGGGCAGGGTGGTCTTCTAAAGGCCATGAAGAAAGAATTAATCTGTTCTGGGTTTCTCTCCTTGGTTTGTGAATGGCTGTCTTCTCCCTGCATCTTCGCACCGTCTTTCCTCTGTACGTGTCTGTGTTCAATTTTCCTCCTCTTAATAAGGACACCAGTTGTATTGGATCAGGGCCCATCTAATGACTTCAGTTTAATTTAATTACCTCCTTAAAGACCCTAGATCCTTCTGTGGTTCATAGGGTGATGATTGGGCTCTTATGCTATTGTGTGAGATGTGCTTCCTTCCAACCTTGTAACCAGTCAGCGGTGTATTACCCACCTGATGGGGGCGGGGGAGAGCCCATCTCCAAATCTTGGGGGGCAGGGACACAATTCAGTCTATGGTGCTGGCATTTTTAAAGATAACGTAATTTTTACCTTTGTTGCTTTTGCTTCACAATGTTTATGAGGGGGAAAAGTCCTCCCTGTGGCAACTTTTTAAAACCTTAGCTGATTAGAATTGGGTTTCTGTTCTAAATCTCCAGAAGGTAAGATTATACGTCCACTCTCGAACACTCACTTTTAGCCAGCGATCATCAGTTTTTACTATAATAAGTAGTAAAATAAGGGTCCATCCTTACTGACTATAAACAATTTCCAGTGAAATGAGAACAGATAGGAGTTCGTTAGTCCATGTAAATATTTTACCTTCCATTTAAATAAAATTAGCATAAATTAAAATTTATTTAGAAGTGAAAGAGCACGATGGGATATTTTCCAATTTTAATGGCTAAAACTAACTTCAATAGTAGAATATACTCTTAAGAATTTATTACTTAGCCAGGCTTGGTGGCTCAGCCTGTAATCCCAAGCCTTTGGGAGGCTGAGGTGAGTGGATTACCTGAGCCCGCGTGTTCGAGACCCGCCTGGGCAACTTGGCGAGACCTCATCTCTACAATAAATAAAAAATCAGCCAGGCGTTGTAGCGCGTGCCTGTAGTTCCAGCTACTTGGAAGGCTGAGGCGGAAGGATCGCCGGAGCCCAGCAGGTCGAGGCTGCGGTGGCCGGGAGTGGCCACTGCACTCTAGTCTGGGTGACAGAGTGAGATTCCAACTCAAAAAAAAGAATTTATTACTTAAAATTTATGATTGATCAAAACTTAAAAGAAACAGAATTTGCGATTGTTGTTTTATATCTGTACTTACTGTTGAAGTAGTTGGTGTACTTAAACTTCTCATATGGAGTCATAGAACTACAAAGCAAGATGAACTTCTGGTTAAATATTGCAACTTGCTTTGTCTGAAATTACCCCAGTACTCCATAGGTGCTAATGAAGTCTTCCAACTTGAGGAGACACGCAGTGAAAATTGCATCATGCACGTTGGTTCTATGTGCTGCTGTCAGCAGTGATTTCTTTTCCCCCACCCATAGTTTTTTTTTCCTTCTTTAAATTGCTACCTTGTGCCAAATTAAGAGATATGAATTTGCAAACAGCTCCATTTTATGTGCCAGCAATAATAACTAGACTCACCAAGAAAAAGTAACCTCAGTCACCTTTACAAAAGTCAATATTTTATATTTTTTCTCTCACTTTATACTTGTGTCACTGTAACTTTTTTTTTCTGTGACACATTTTAGAAATTTCCTACATCTGAGAGCGTCTTGATTAGTATTTGTGATGCCAGAAAAGTTGTAATTGGCTGGAAACATCGCTGGAGGTCACATTTTCTAAGCAGCAACATGCCTTTACTTCTGGCTTTGAAGGCAGTGGCAAGCTTATCCATATCTCTCCCTATCCCTCCAGTTCTTTCTCTGTCAGTGTTCTCAGTTTAGTTAAGAGTTTGGGTTTCAGCCTGGGCAACTTGGTGAGACCTCGTCTTTGCAATAACTAAAAAGTTAGCCGGGTGTGGTAGCTCACACCCGTAGTTCCAGCTACTTGGAAGGCTGAGGAGGAAGGATGATCGGAGCCCAGCAGGTCGACACTGGGGTAGCCTTGAGCCTGCCACTGCACTCCAGCCTGGGGACACAGTGAGACTCTAATTAAAAGAAAAAAAAAAAAAAAAGAGGAAGGCCTGAGTTAAAATCCCTGTTCGACCATGTACTCATTGCAAGAGCTTGGAGTCCTATTCTTGACTTGTGGCCTGGTGCTGATATAGCCATACTTGTACTTTTTATTTTCATGATGTATATTATCTCCAGTCTTTTACTTTCAGCCACTTTGCATCATAATATTTTTTCTCTCTATTCTTTACAGTGTAAACTTTCTATTAATCTGTCTTCACGTTCACTGACTCAGTTACCATCTCCAATGTGTTGTTATGCTCATCTACTGAATTTTTCATTTTAGTTATTGTTTAGTTTTCAGTTTAAGATCTCCGTTTAGGCGGGGCTCAGTGGCTCAGCCTGTAATCCCAGTGCTTTGGGAGGCTGAGGTGAGAGAATTGCCTGAGCCCACGGGTTCGAGACCTGCCCAGGCAACTTGGCGAGATATCATCTCTACAATAAATCAAAAATTAGCTGGGTGTGGTAGCGTACACCTGTAGTTCTAGCTACTTGGAAGGCTGAGGAGGAAGGATCGCCGGAGCCAGCAGGTTGAGGCTGCGGTGGCTGGGAGCGTGCCACTGCACTTCAGTCTGGGTGACAGAGTGAGACTCCAACTCAAAAAAAAAAAAATCTCCATTTAATTCACTTAAAAAGTAATAACTTTACAGGAAATAATTTGTATAATACATTTTACTCATTTGAAATGTACAATTCAGGCCAGGTATAGTGGCTCACGCCTAGAATCCCAGTGCTTTGGGAGGTTGAGGCGAGAGGATGGCCTGAGCCCAGGGGTTCAAGACCAGCCTGGGCAACTTGGTGAGACCTCACCTCTACCATAAATAAAAAAATTAGCCAGGTGTGGTGGTACACGCCTGTAGTTCCAGTTACTTGGAAAGCTGAGGTGGAAGGATTGCCTGAACCCATCAGGTCAAGATTGCGGTGGCCATGAGCATGCCAGTGCACTCCAGCCTGGACAACGGAGTGAGACTCCAACTCAAAAAAAAAAAAAATTCAATTCAGTGGACTTTAGTATATTTACAGACTTGTACAACTATGTACCACCACACTCAGTTTTAGAACATTTTCATCACCTCAAAAATAAACCTTTCAGCTTTCACCCCTAAGTCCTTTCTCCAAGCTCCAGGCAAACATGAATCTACTTTCCAACTCTATGAATTTACCCATTCTGGACATTTTGTGAAAATGAAATTATACAATATGTGGTCTTTTGTGTCTGGCTTTTTTTTACTCAACAAAATGTTTTCAAGGTTCATCAACGTAGCATTTATCAGAACGTCATTCTTTTATATTGACAACATTTCATTATGTAGATATACCATATTTGTGTTGTTTCCATCTTTAACTGTAATGAATAATGCTTCTATAAACATTTGTGTTCAAGTTTTTGTGTGAACCGAAATTTTCATTTCTCCTAGAAGTGAAATTACTAGATTATATGTTAACTCTATGTTAAACTGATTAAGGAACTGCCAGACTGTTTTCCAAAGTGGCTATGGCATTTCACATGTCCACTAGTAGTGTATGATGGTTCTGATATTTCCACAGCTTTGACAACACTTGTTATAATCTGATTTTTTCTTTTTTTTTTTTTTGAGTTTGGAGTCTCACTCTGTCACCCAGACTGGAGTGCAGTGGCACACTCCCGGCCACCACAGCCTCCACCTGTTGGGCTCTGGCGATCCTTCTGCCTCAGCCTTCCAAGTAGCTGGAACCACAGGCACGTGAATTTTTTCATTTAACCATACTAGTAGGTATGAGTTAATATCTCAGTTTGGTTTTGATTTGCGTTTCACAGATGGCTAATGATGTGGAGTGTCTTTTCATGTAGATACTGGCCATTTGATTTCTATTGATTATTTTGTTTTTCCTTGACTATAGGACACATTTTCTTATTTGTCTCTTTATTTAGGATCTTATAAAGATTAAAAGCTGGGTATTGACTGGGCTGTGTTGTCATCTAGAGTTCAGGTCCTCTTCCAAATTCATGTGGTTGTGGCAGAATTTAGTTCCTCTTTGTTGGTCGTATGCCTGGAATCCTCATTTCCTTGTTGGCTATCAACCAGGGGCTACTCTCAGCTCCTGGAGGCCACCTGCATTTCTTCCCATGTAGCCTTCTTTATTTTAAAGCCAGCAATGGAGAACTTTTTATGCCTTAAAGTCATCCTCTTGCTTTGAACCTCCAGCTTCTTAAGGTCCGCCTGGATAATCTCCTTATCTAAGATCAACATATAGGATATCTATAAAATTCCTTTTCGGTAGCACCTAGATTTGGTTTTGACTGAATAACTGGACAAAGGTGTATGCACACTAGGACTGGGAATCTTAAGGGCATCTTCAAATTTTGCTCACCACAATTAGTATAGCTATACCGACTTTCAATTTAGTTATCGATTGCTTAATGCATTTTTTTCTATAATATTTCTTCCAACCTGTTTGTGCTCTCGGGCTTTATATGTCTTTTGTTAACAGCGAATTAACAGCTGGATGTAAGAAAGTAACACTCTTTTTTTTTTTTTTTGAGTCAGGGTCTCACTCTGTCATTCAGGCTGGAGTGCTGTGGTACAATCACAGTTCTCTGCAGCCTTGACCTCAGCTCAGGTGATCCTTCCACCTTAGCCTCTCGAGTAGCTGGGATTATAGGTGCATGCCACCACGCCCAACTAATTTTTTTATTTTTTTGTAGAGACGAAGTCTTACTTTGTTGCCCAGGCTGATCTCAACTCACGAGCTCAAGCTATCCTCTTGTCTCAGCCTCCCAAAGTCCTGGGATTATTAATAGGAGCCACCGTGCTGGCCTGAAGGTAACAATTTTGGAGTCTCTGTCTTATATCTGTTGTGTTTACCTTACTTAGTTACTGACATATTTAGAATTATTTTAATAATCTTATTTTGTGCTTCCATTTATTGTTATTTTTCTTTGTATTTATCACTCCTCACTTTCTTTTTTTTGAGTTGGAGTCTCACTCTGTCGCCCAGACTGGAGTGCAGTGGCCGCTCCCGGCCACCGCAGCCTCGACCTGCTGGGCTCCGGCGATCCTTCCGCCTCAGACTTCCAAGTAGCCGGAATTACAGGCATGCGCTACCATGCCCGGCTGATTTTTCGATTTATTGTGGAGATGAGGTCTCGCTGCCCAGGCGGGTCTTGAACCCGCGGGCTCAGGCAATCCACTCACCTCAGCCTCCCAAAGGTGGGGGATTACAGGCTGAGCCACCGAGCCCGGCTCCCTCACTTTCTGTTAATTGGCGTGATAAACTTTATTTCTTCTTTCCTCCTCTACCGGTTTGCTAGCTATATATTCTATAATTTCAGTGGTTTTCTTAAAATTGACAATTTTATTAACAGATCTAAAACAAATCAATATCTCTGTCCTAAAGATAAATAAGACAAGAATGTGAAAATTAATTTAATTTCAGTTATCTCACTCTAATCTTAGAGAAAAGATAGATTGCTTATACACGAATGACAGTCTAATGACAGATTTCTCATCAGCATCAACAGAATACATCAATAAAATAGTATTTTTTTTTTTTTGAGTTAGAGTCTCACTCCGTGGCCCAGACTGGAGTGCAATGGCCGCTCCGGGCCACCACAGCCTCGACCTGTTGGGCTCCAGCGATCCTTCCACCTCAGCCTTCCAAGTGGCTGGAACTACAGGCGTGTGCTACCACGCCCGGCTAGTTTTTGGTTTATTGTAGAGATGAGGTCTCGCCAAGTTACCCAGGCAGGTCTCGAACCTGCGGGCTCAGGCAATCCACTTACCTCAGCCTCCCAAAACGCAGGATTACAGGCTGAGCCACCAAGCCCGGCTTAAAATAGTATTTTTTAAGAGCTCACATCGATTAACTGTCTGCTTAAAAGTCAGGAACCAACTAAAATATCATTCGAGGGTGAAACTCACAAATCCTTCCCAAAAGAACATTAGATGATGTACTTTACTCACAAGAAAACAATGCAGAAGAAGAGAATGGAAGACACGATGCTGATCAAAGAGAATGGTAAATATACTGGTAAACTTTTATAAACATGAGCTATAAAGAGTACTACTAAGAATAACCCTGTGGGATAGTTGGTTTCCCATTTTTAGAGATGGAGAAAAGAAGGGTTGAGAGGCTAAGGAACAAACTTGCATGAAGTCACACAGCTAAGACCACGGTTAGGAAATGTTCTCTTGTTCAGAAATGGCATGAGACTCAAAAAGCAAGTTCTGTGTTCATTCTTGGAGCTCATTTGTGACCTACAGAGTTCTAGTGTCTATGACCTCTGGAATGTATAAGAAAAAATTCACACAGATACTATTTATTGAATTAATGAGAACACGGAGCAAGATGATACTCTTGTGATCATTTATCCTATTTGAAACCCCAGTTGTGCAGAGTGGTTTTTCAGTCACTATCATGATTATGTAAACTTTGAGAAATAGTAAATAACTGATATGACCGTGTTGAGAAACCAAAGACCAAAAGAGAAGTCAAACTGAATCAACAAAATAGTCTTAGTAAATAGCAAAACGTAGAGTTCCTCTGTGTTTGGGGATACATTCTAAACAATAAAACACATGTGATATTTTGTTATTTTAAAAAGATCACCTGATTTGTTTCTTAACTAGGCTTACAAGCTACAATATAATCTTTTTAAATTATAGGTAATTACAAAAAGGCACATTAAACTTCAGTTAATCACAGTTGTTTCAAAAATATGTCCCTTCTCTTAACAAAGCAGTAAGCCAGCCAAAACTTGGATAAACTGGCATTTCCTTAGATCACATGTTTCATTCCTAAACACAATGCTCCCTGTGTTTCTTTCAGGTGTCCATACTTTCCCTGAAAAATAGATCTCCCCTTCCAAAGCTTGAGCATTATCTGCTCTTTGTTTGAAAATAAATGCATTGTTCATGTGTAGACTAGTAGCGCAGGTGTTTTACTTCTCTTTCCCCAGTTGGGCTGATTCCTAAGCCTTTCATGAAATCACTTCAGTTTAGTTAAATCTCTGATGTCCACTTTTTATTGTCAATTCCCTTTATGGCCATACTATAAGCTCCAAATTCCACAAGATCACCTTTCATTTCATTATGTTTACATATTTTTTCTTTCACTACAGTATCTTAAAAGATGTTTACATTTTTAGTTAATATCTCAAGAGTTGCCAGCATTCTGTATTTTTCTCAGCTCTCGAAGACCAATTCTGAGACAAGGGTAAAGTTCAGATCACGCATTGGTAGTCCAGGTGGCTTTCATTTTTCTTGAACTCCAACTGCTGCCTTAAGGTACCCAGATTTGCTCCTGTCACTGGAAAGCACTATCTAAAAACTTTGCATGAAATTAGACTCCATGAGGTGTAACCAAACTGAATAAAGCCACAGAAGCGTGTATTGAAACAACTCTTCCTGAGTGGGGCATGTGAAACACTGACATTCTTAACACAGCAAGGATTGGTGTTGGGTGTCAGGTAACTGATTCTGTCTTCTGAAGTGTAGAGTTTCAACCTCTCATTTTATTTTCAAACAATCACTTTCATGTTATTCCCTAGAGAATGAGGAGGGTCTGATCTCAGGTCACCGGGCAAGCTATAGCTGAGGTAGAGAAAAAGGGGGCAGAATTACTTAAAGGCTCCATCTATTCAGTGCAAAAGATAGGAATTGATATTACTTATCAAAGTACCTCTTTTCTAGCTGTGTACCATGAAGTTTCAAACAATCTATTATTGTCATTCATGTCTCTAGGTTTTTTTCCCCTAATCTCCCTCTTCTGTCATTTACCTTACTAAAATATACCTTAGTAAAATATAGTACCTATTTTAGGTTTTTTATATTACTTTCGTGGCTAAGGGTTTTACAATTTTCATCTTCCATAATAAATGTTAGAAGGTTATAAGGAAATAGTGAATAATTGGTAAAGCAACTAGCTTTACTGTTTCTAATTGCTGCTTAACACAACAATGTCCTCAATGCTTTTCTGATTAAAAGTTGAATATAGCCGGGCTCGGTGGCTCAGCCTGTAATCCCGTGCTTTGGGAGGCTGAGGTGAGAGGATTGCCTGAGCCCGCGGGTTTGAGATCCACCTGGGCAACTTGGTGAGACCTCGTTTCTACAATAAATAAAAAAATTAGCTGGGCGTGGTAGTGCGCGCCTGTAGTTCCAGTTACTTGGGAGGCTGAGGCAGAAGGATCGCCGGAGCCCAGCAGGTCGAGGCTGCGGTGGCCGGGAGCGTGCCACTGCACTCCAGTCTGGGCGACAGAGTGAGACTCCAACTCAAAAAAAAAAAAAAAAAAGTAGAATGTAACACGTTCATAATGTGTATTATTGCTTCTTTGTCCAATTTGCCAAATGTAACTAATATGAAGTTAATTTTGAAGCAACTGTTCTATTCTGAATGGCAGTAGAATTCCTATGCAATGCTGTAGCTTCATTCTTAAAACAAATACACATTTCTTCAATTGTTTAAAAAAGAAACATTTTGTAGAAATTAGAAATCATTTCCCAGATTGATTTTACTTCGTATGTTAGAGATGATAACTCTACAGAAATTTTTATTTTTTACATTTTATTTGAAAGACGTGGGGTACATTTCAGAATTAGGAATACAAGTGGTAATTGTTACTGGTCAAGTTTGGGCCTCCCTTTGGTCCCCATTTAGCCTGACTTGAGGTCAGGTACCTTTATTAATGTTATGTCTTCCACCCTACCGCTCCCCTCCACCCCCGGCAGTGTCCTTCTACTGCCAATCCCTTTTGTATTATGGTAAATGTTCAGGGTCTGCTTATGAGTGAGACTTCGTGGTACTTAGTTCTTTGTGTGATAGATCACTGGGTATGATAGACTCTAAATACATCCAAGTTTCTGTGAAGTCCATGATTTTGTTCTTCTTTATGGCTGTGTAATATTCCATCATTTTTAATAATCCAGTCTAGTTTCAATGGGCAGTATGGTTGGTTCCATGTTTTTGCTATTAATTCTACAGAAAATTTTAAACCAGAGTTTAGTATTCATTTCACACATTGGTGATTCTCTGTAACCCTATGTTTTGCAGTTTGTGTGGACTGTATAGTGGAAGGCAGCATGATGTGGAGATACTAAGAAGATTTTACTTATAAGGAGGTATATGACCCTGACCTTAAGGAGAATGTTAAACAAGATATTTCAGTGTTTAGAGATTTTGATATCAATAGCTGAAGTGAATTTGTAAAATGTAATCATAATATGGAACCGATTCCCAAGCATAATCTCTCTTTTCTATAGTTATGTTGAGCATAGGCTACTTATTTATACTTGAGCCAGTCGATCTCAAAATTCCTATTTCACATCCCCCTGAGACAGACAGCTAAAGAAAGGCCTGTCTGCTACATAGATGGGAAACAGCGCTCTGAAACCCACTGTAAAAATGGAGAAAGGGGCCGGGCGGGATGGCTCGTTCCTGTAATCCCAGCACTTTGGGAAGCTGAGCCCAGGAGTTCCAAACCAGCTTGGGCAACTTGCAAGACCTTGTGTCTACAATAAATCAAAACATTCGTCAGGCATGAGCCACTGCACCTGTAGTTCTAGCTACTTGGAAAGCTGAGGCAGAAGGATCACCTGAACCTAGCAGGTGGAGACTGCAGTAGTCGTGAGCATGCCACTGTACTCCAGCCTGGACGACAGAGTAAGACACCAACTCAAAAAACAAAACAAAACCCAAAACCACCTTTATTTTCCTACCATTTTGGAAGTCAAATTTGTAAACACAACTTATCTAAAATTTCTAAAGTTTAAGTTCAGTTGTAAACACACTGGTAAATTTTTTTCCTTTTCAACTTTAGTGAAGGATAATTTATGCATAATAAATTTCATTCATTAAAATTATGCAGCTCGATGAGTTCTGACAACTTGTATGTGCTTGTGGACCAGCACCACAATCATAATACAGAACATTCCATAGCCCCACAGCGATTGCTTGTGCCCCTCTGCAGTTCCTCCCTCCTTCTATCCTCTATCTTCTGCTTCCACTGATCTGCTTTTTAAAATTTTGTTTTATTCCCTTTTCTAGAGACAGGGTCTTTCTCTGTCACTCAGGCTGGAGTGCAGTGGTGCAATCATAGCTCACTGTAACCTGGAACTCCTGGACTCAAGCACTTATTCTTCTTCAGCCTCTGGAATAGCTGGGACTGCAGTCACATACCACCATGCCTGGCTAATTTAAAAAAAAAAGTTTGTTTTTTTTAAATAGAGATAGGGTCTTGCTATGTTGCCCAGGCTGGTCTCGAACTGCTGGCCTCAAGTGATCCTCCGATTCTGACTTGATCTATTTTTTATTTGTGTTTTATACAAGTGGAGCCATATCATATTTACTATTACTATTTTGTGTCTGGCTTGATTCCATGTAATGGTTTTAAGACATATTCCATATATTGTTGTATATATCAATAGCGCTTTTGTTGATATTGATGAGTAGTATTTCTTTCTTTTTTTTTTTTTTGAGTTGGAGTCTCACTCTGTCGCTCAGACTGGAGTGCAGTGGCCGCTCCCGGCCACCGCAGCCTCGACCTGCTGGGCGCCAGCGATCCCTCCGCTTCAGCCTTCCAAGTAGCTGGAACTACAGGCGCGTGCTACAACGCCCAGCTAATTTTTTATTTTATTGTAGAGATGAGGTCTCACCAAGTTGCCCAGGCGGGTCTCGAACCCGTGGGCTCAGGCAATCCACTCACCTCAGTCTCCAAAAGTGCTGGGATTACAGGCTGAGCCACCGAGCCCGGCTGAGTAGTATTTCATAGCATAGACATGCTATATTTTGTTGATCCACTCACCTGTTAATGGCTATTTGGGTTGTTTCCAGTTTGAGGCTTATTCAACATATACTTATTGAGCACCTATTACTGTCCAGGCAAATGTTCTAATCAAAAAAAGGGAGACCATGGTGAGTATTTTATTCAAAATTCTGGCCCACATGGAGCTTACTGGGTGAGACAGGGAATATCATATAAACAAATACAAAATATACCTGATGAGAAAACTAAAGCAGGACAAGAGTAAAAGGAAGTCCTGTATTGGGGCTGATTTCTATTTTCTTTTCTTTTTTTTTTTTTGAGTTGGAGCCTCACTCTGTCGCCCAGACTGGAGTGCAGTGGCCGCTCCCGGCCACCGCAGCAATCCACCCACCTCGGCCTCCCAAAGTATTGGGATTACAGGCTGAGCCACCGAGTCCGGCGATTTCTATTTTCTATAGGAAGATCAGGGAAGACCTCACCGATGAGGTGACCTTCATACAACAACCTGAAGGAAAGTGAGTGATCCATGGAGACACATCTGGGAGAAGAGTATTGAGAGTTAAGTGCCTAAAAATTAAGCTTAAAGAAAAAGTCTTCCTTTCTTACTTTAGCGTTCATAGTTCTAGTAGTTACTTTTGGTTCAGCAGTAAGTGTTTGTACAACTACTTTTGGTTATTAGCTTTATCCTGTTGGGAAAGATTGATGTCTGCTGTTGCTACTATGTAAAAGATCTTTTCCTTGATGGGAAAGCCCTGGACTTCTGTAACGTTCTTTTGAGGAGACTGAATCATTCAGATGCTTGTATAGTGTTTGTCTTAGAGATTTTAGGAATCTTCCAGCTCTTCAGAGGAGACTATCAGACCTTGACTTTGTCACACAAGGCAGCTGACACTTTGCCTTATGAACCTCGTTTGTTACGGAATAGCGTCTACTGCTGACTTCATACTAAAAAAGTAAAAGGATAACAACCCCCAGGGCTGTTAGAGGGTTCCCTGGGAACAGAAGTGTGTGAGGTCTCCTTGGAAAATTAAGTCACTTTTCCCTTTTTATAAATTAGTACCTGAGTCACCATGTGGATTGTGAAAATACCAGACTGTAAAGAGATACTTTTTTTTTTTTTGAGTTGGAGTCTCACTCTGTCGCCTAGATTGGAGTGCAGTGGTTGGGATCAGCCTCTGCAGCCTTGACCTGCTGGGCTCCGCCGATCCTTCTGCTTCAGCCTTCCAATAGCCGGAATTACAGGCACGTGCTACCATGCCCAGCTGATTTTTTAAATTTATTGCAGAGATGAGGTCTTGCCAAGTTGCCCAGGCAGGTCTTGAACCCGTGGGCTCAGGCAATCCACTCACCTCAGCCTCCCAAAGCACGGGATTACAGGCTGAGCCACCGAGCCCGGCTAAGAGATTCTTAAGAGCTACCTCTAGTAAGAAAAAAAAAAAAGAAACTTTATATCTGTCCCACCTCTGCCCAATACTGCAGGTATTGAAAGACTTTCAACATGGCCAATCCCTTCTTCTTTTTTTTTTTTTTTTTTTAGACAAAGGGTCTCACTCTGTCACCCAGGCTAGAATGTAGTGGTACAATGCCAGCTCACCACAGCCTTGACCTCCTGGGTTCAAGTGATCCTTCTACCTCAGCCTCCCAAGTAGCTGGGACTACAGGTGTACCACCACACCTGGCTAATTTTTTTTCTTTTTCTTTTTCTTTTGTAGAGACGAGATCTCACTGTGTTGCCTAGGCTGGTCTCGAAATCCTGGGCTCAAGTGATTCTCCTGCCTTGGCCGAACAAATTGCTGGGATTATAGGCATAAACCATTGCTCCTGACCCCTTCATCTTTGTAAGCAAAATCTGACAGCATGTACCTAGTGCACCTACATGTCTCCGTGGACTGTAACCTTTCTTGTTAACACTGACCATCTTTTGCCTTGGCTTCCCAAATGTGTATTAGCATCACCAAGAGTGGACTACAGCATTAACCCAATGCTAGTACTTCTCATTTATTTATTTATTTGATCATATATATATATGTATATATATATAAGTATGAACTCATATATTTATTTTATCATTTGGGATTTTAATCAATGCTTTATTTTTAATTTTTGCTATTAGGAGCTCTTTCAGGTTGGCTCCTGTGATCCATTGACATGTTTCTGTCCTTTTGTTTTTGAAGCAGTTTTCTACTTTCCAGAACTATAAGATGTTTCAGGCTTATCTTTTATTTTCTCTGTTCCAGTCCTAGAATCAACCATTTCCCCAAGACTTTCTGGTTCCTTTTACTAGGAAATGGTATTTAGGAACCAAGATGCGAGTACTGGGTTTGTTTTTTGCTGCTGGGGTGTGATTGCTTCTTGGCCCTCTCGGTGGACAGGGCTAGGCAATCTATTATTGATGCTAATCTGAGTATACACACATCTATACACAGCATCTGTCTGCCTTTTAAACTAGCCATGAATTTATCCTGATGTCTCCAACTCTAATCCAGCACCACAGGGCTTATTTTATCCTTCCCTTCTGGTTTATCTGCAACTTTCATCTCTTTCAGTAAGAAACCTGACTCCCACAACACTCCATTTGTTTACGGAATTGTTCAGCCTAAACAGGTAAAGCAATTACTGTAAACATGTTAAAGGCAATTCTGTCTCCAAGAATTTCTCTTACCATCCATTCATGCTGGTATGTAACAATGTTTGGACAAGAACTGTTCAATGAGGCAGTGGATTCTCTTCTTTCCTTTCAGACCATATTATATTATCTTTAATTAAAAAAAAAACTGTATTGTGGGATTTTCAAGCATATATAGCAGAGAGAAAACGATTGTGAACCCTATGAAATCATAGTCTAACAACTTTTATTATTTTGCCTATCTTGTTTAATCTATTTTCCATATTTGCTTTTAGCATTTTACAGCAAATCTCAGAGATCATGTCATAAATACTTAAGTAAGCATCTCCAAAAGATAAGGACTTTTTTTTTTTTTTTAAATAGCATAGTCGCAATGTCATTATCATATCCAAAATAATTAATAGAAATTCCTTTATGTATGTACTCAGTGTATGGTGAACTTTCCCCAACTGTGTGAAAAAGTCTTCATACAGTTGATTTATTTGAATCAAATCTGAAATAGAATAATGCCCCCACATATCCCAACCCCTACCGAGATGTCCACATTTTATGCCCTGGATCCTATGTTATCATGTTACCCCTGTGGCAACAGGGATTTTGCAGATGCATTTGTTAAGGACCTTGAGACTGAAAGGTTATCCTGGATTATCTGCTTGTGCCCAATGTACAAAGTAAGTGTCTTAAATGAGAGGGAGTAGGGTCAGAGTCAGAGAAAGAGATGAGGACGGAAGCAGATGGCAGAGTGATACCCTTGCTGAAAGTGGACCCCGCAAGCCAAGGAATGTGGACAGCCTCCAGAAACTGGACAAAGGCAAGGAATGGCTTTACCCCAGGAACCTCCAGAAGGAATGCTGTCTGACCGCATTTTAGTCTGTGAGGCCCATTTTTGGACTACTGATCTCCAGAAGAGAGAAATTTGCATTGTTTTAAGCAACTATGTTTGTGGTAATTTGTCACAGCAGCAACAGGACAATACAGGATCCAAAGTCTGTATATTGCCCTGAGTTGTTACAGCTCTTACATTTCTTTTAACCTTTTAGCATTCTATCTCTTTGTATTTTCTGATTTGCTGAAGAAATGGGGAATTTCATCTGTAGACTGTTCTGCATTCTCAATGGGCTAATTTTTACCTCATGGTGTCATTTAACTTGTTCTATATTCTGTGTTTTCTAAAAATTCATATTAAGTTGTAAGGGATTATTTATAATCTGGTTCAATTAGGGTGGGGGATGGGAGTATATTTCATAGATGGTGCCTTGTACTTCCTGTTACATCACATTGGGAGACAATGAACAGTTGTGCCACTGTTACTGCTGCCAGCCTGATCCAGTCACTAGAAAGCTCCATCAGTCTCTTACCTAGAGATTTTGTGCCTCTTAATGACTGTGGTTTATACCCATTATTTCAGTAAGGGTCCCAAAATAGTGGTGCATTAGTAGGGATTCTGTGAAGAATAACTTTCTCTTATCAGAGTATCTATTTACTCTGAAATATAGTTTGTATATGAAAGCAGGGCACATGCTTGATTCCCTTCATTCATGAACTTGTTAGACAAGTAAGTTTGTGAGTCCTAGGAAAACTCTAATGGTGACAAATGAAATTTAAAAAAAAATTAGTTTAATTATGAATTAGTGGATTGATGTGTTTGTGTTTTAATCAACTGGAGTTAGTATTATTATTATTATTATTATTATTATTATTATTTTTTTTTTTGAGTTGGAGTCTCACTCTGTCACCCAGACTGGAGTGCAGTGGCTGCTCCCGGCCACCGCAGCG
>NW_007248822.1:810841-819850 GCF_000164805.1 Carlito syrichta
GCCTCAGCCTTCCAAGTAGCCGGAATTACAGGCATGCGCTACCACGCCCGGCTGATTTTTTGGTTTATTGTAGAGATGAGGTCTCGCCGCCCAGGCGGGTCTCGAACCCGCGGGCTCAGGCAATCCACTCACCTCAGCCTCCCAAAGGCGCAGGATTACAGGCTGAGCCACCAAGCCCGGCTTAGTATTATTTTTAATGCTCTTCAAGGTGACTTGGTGTTCTTTTGATACTAAATTTTTTCCCATGCTTGTTCTTCCACTGTATTCCCTCTCTGCCTCAACAATATTATTTGTGTCTTTAGTTTAGCTTTTTCACTGATTCACTTTGGAAATAGAAGCAGGCCAGGCTTGGTGGCTCATCCTGTAATCCCAGCACTTTGAGAGGCCAAGGCGAGTGGATTGCCTGAGCCCGCAGGTTCGAGATCAGCCCAGGCAACTTAGCAAGACCTCGTCTCGTCAATAAATAAAAAATTAGCCAGGCGTGATAGCGTGTGCCTATAGTTTCGGCTACTTGAAGGCTGAAGCAGAAGGCTTGCCGGAGCCCAGCAGGTTGATGCTGGGGTGGCCATGAATGTACCACTGCCTTCCAGCCTGGGCAACAGAGTGAGACTCCAACTCAAAAAAAAAAAAAAAGAAAAGAAAAGAAAATAGAAGTAAATGTGCATATATACACGTTCCTTCTACACACAAGTTGGCACACTATGTACCCTGATCTACACCTTGCTTTTTTAATTTGGTGAGGTAGTCTGGAGATCCTACCTATAAGTATAATATACACAGAGACTCCTCATTCCTTTTTACAGCTGCACAATATTCTGTGTTTGGATGTACTTAGCCATTCAGCTCCATATTGATGAATATTTAGTTTATTTCTAGTCTCTGGGAAAGAGCAGTTGCATTCCTGTTATGTACTTGCTGGGGTGTGATAGGGTACTTCCTTAGCTTCTGATTTAGTCAGTGAATTTTGGGCCTGGAAATTAGCTCAAGTCTTGAAACCAAATAAGGGATTGCATATTTTTTTTAAATTGGGGTAGTTACCATCAATCTCCTGTTTCATTCATCTTTGATTCCTTTTGATCACTTAGATTGAACAATGCCTTTGTTGGCTGCCCATCTATCTAGCCCCAAGGGTCCTGTGCCCTCTTTTAAACATCTGTATCTTTCTGTGGTTCACACTGCCACATCCCTCCCCGCCAAGCTTCCACAGTGTTTTGCTGTTCTTTGGGATAATTGTGCCCACGTTGCTTCTGATGACTTGGCTTTGTCGCCTGGCTTCTGTCATTTTGGGAACCTATCACCCTCATTGCTATTAGCAAGGCTGGTTCTATAACACTGTGTCTCCTATGGCTAGCTTTGGTCTCTAAAGGAGACTTAGCATGTGACTTCATCTTTTTTTTTTTTTAGTTGGAGTCTCACTCTGTCGCCCAGACTGGAGTGCGGTGGCATGCTCCCGGCTACCACAGCCTCGACCTGCTGGGCTCTGGTGATCCTTCAGCCTCACCCTTCCAAGTAGTTTGGAACTACAGGTGCACGCTACCACGCCCGGCTAATTTTTTGATTTCTTGTAGAGATGAGGTCTCGCCAAGTTGCCCAGACAGGTCTTGAACCCGTGGGCTCAGGCAATCCACTCACCTCAGCCTCCCAAAGCGCGGGATTACAGGCTGAGCCAACAAGTCCGGCGACTTCTTAATGATTAGGATGTTCCTCTCACTGGCTCATTCCCTGTCACTTTGGAAAGCAAGTTCTCCTCCAGGCTCTAAGTTTATGGTTTTAGACAGTATATTCATTCTGTCCTGTCTATTCCTCTGTCTTTTGATAACTTCTTACACCATCTTTTAAGGTAGTTCTGGCATTTCCACTTCACTTAGCGTAACCCATTGCTTTTGTTGTTGTTCTGAGCCATCTTGTTAGCATGGTAGCGGTGTCTCCTGGGGTCCTTGCCAGGCTACTAAATCTTATATCCTAGGCAAGTTCTCCCACATTGATAAACTCTCTCGTCCAATCTTCTGTTCCATTGTTTATTCTTTATTAATTATTATTTTTTCCTGATGAACAAAAACAGAAAATTTATTCCTAGCAGACACATCAGAAAGCAAATATTTAAGGAAGCATTGATATTTTGGGCTGGGCGAAAAAAAAACACTTGAAGGAAGCTTTTTTAGTTTCAAGTTAAGGAGTCACAGATAGTATGAATCCACATAAAATGACACAGTGCAAAAGCAGTGATAAGCGGGTCATCATAAAAGACAGTATTAATGCGTATTTTTTCCTTCTTAATTCATCTAAAAGTCACAAGTTTATAGAAATATAAATGTATTTGTCTGGATAGGCCTATTAAAAATGTAAGTCTAATATATTCTCCAATAACAAAACAAAGAAGGTGAATGAGAAGAAAGCTCAATCCAGAACCATCCATACTTTCCCAGCTCCTCTTGGAACATGCTGGCTCCTACAGTTCCTTCAGCACATACTTTTCCTTCCTTAGCTGACCCAGGACTTCCTCTTTGGGTTATATAAAGACTTGGCCCTAGTTATTGGTGAGAGACTTGAGGCAGGGAGGGGTTAAATTTAAATCTTGGAGATGAGGTCATCGTGTGTGTGTGTGTGTGTGTGTGTGTGTGTGTGTGTGTGTGTGTGTGTGTTGTGTGTCTTATCTCCAAGCAAGGGTGGTGGCATGGAAATATAACCTTAAAAAGAGTGGAATAGGCCATTTCTGTAGGTCTAGAGGCCTCAGAGGGGGTCAGAGCTTTCAAGGTTTTTTGAATGAATTAACCCAGACAGCCCGATATACAAACAGGGCTCTGACCATGACATCATTTCCTACCAGGGTCCGGACTTTGACATATAAGACTTTGCAGGACTGAGAATTCACCTTTCCCTGGAAGTGTGTTACCCTTATGATTACATACATCCTGAGCTTGATCCTCAGATTTTTCTGTCCTTTGGCTCCAGAAGATGAGTCTCTTCATCCTTGACACATGTTGTCAAGGAACATCTCTGATGCTGGAGTTTTTCATTCCCCTTTATACTGATGATTATTCTCAGTCTCTGATTGTCTTTTTCCAGTTCATTGGTGACACTCAGCAACCGATATTTGATTTCACTGTCCTTATGATTAGTGCTTCCACCAAAGCCTGAGGTGTTACAATGACCAGTACCCTTCCTTTTTATTGGTGTTCCATCCCAGTTCACCACATCTTTTTTTTTTTTTTGAGTCGGAGTCTCACTTTGTCACCCAGACTGGAGTGCACTGAGCCTGGCAGTTCACCACATCTAAGAGTTTTAACAATGGCACTGCTGGAGTCTGCCAGGCACTGTCCATATTCCACCTACCAGCAGTGATGTGGCCTTTGTTGAACCAGTGGGCTTATAGTCCAGTTTAGAAATCCCATTTTAGAGACTGCTTCCTTGGACCACACTGGTGCCAACTGATTGGGTTACCTGGGCAATGGATTTTGAACACATGTAGGATGTTATTGGTGAGGATTTTCAGGATCAGCATCTCTGAAGGAGTGAAGGAAGTTGAAGTGAAGGAGGTCAGGCATGGGAAGAGATGAACTGCAGTGAGGTTGCACCAAAGGTCTTAGCCAATCCCATGGGAAGCTCTGGAGTTAGATGACTCTTTAAAGTCGTTCTCAGCCGGGCTCAGTGACTCAGCCTATAATCCCACGCTTTGGGAAGCTGAGGTGAGTGGATTGCCTGAGCCAGCGGGTTCGAGACCGCCTGGGCAACTTGGTGATACCTCATCTCTACAATAAATCAAAAATTAGCCAGGCGTGGTAGTGCACGCCTGTAGTTCCACCTATTTGGAAGGCTGAGGTGGAAGGATCGCCAGAGCCCAGCCGGTCGAGGCTGTGGTGGCCAGGAGTGGCCACTGCACTCCAGTCTGGGTGACAGAGTGAGACTCCAACTCAAAAAAAAAAAAAAAGTTGTTCGCCCTCAAGGCAAGGGGGGGCAGGGTTTTTACAACCCCAACAGTATTGGATATGGATTGGGAAACAGTGCTCTTTTTTTTTTAAATAAAGTTTTTAATTTTAAAGATGTGGGGTACAACAAAAAGATGAGGGGTATAATTCAGATTTAGGGATACAAGTGGTCATTGTACAGGTAAATTTTGAGCCTCCCTTTAGTCCCCAGTTCACCTGGTTTGAGATCAGGTACCTTACTGATGTGATGTGGCCCCCCCCACCCCTTTAGTCAAAGGTAATTCATAGAGAGGATCTTGGCTGAGAACCAGCCACTACCAAACTCATAAGAGTGGGGTCACCCATAGCCTATGTCATAAAGAAGGAATCTGGGTAACTGACCACAGCAGCCACTATAATGTTTCACACAAGTATTTTTGTAATATTTTAAAAATAAATTGTGGGAATAAGTGATTTTGTTAGATATTGCCAGATTCTTCTCCATAGGGAGTGTATTATTTTGCATTCCCACCAGCAATGTTCAATACTGCTTGTTTCTCCACACTCTTGCAAGTAGAGTACTCTTTCAGACTTTTAGATTGCCAGTCTAAAAGGCGAAGAATGGTATGTTTTTATTGCAAGTTGTTTTTAAACACGAGAAACCTAGAAAGAAACTGAATGCCCACCAACAGGTGACTGGTCAATTAAATTATAGTAACTAGTCTGTCACGGTGGCTCAGCCTGTAATCCCAGAACTTTTGGAGGACGAGGTGAGAGGATTGCCTGAGTCTGGGGGTTCGAAACCAGCCTGGGCAACTTGGTGAGAACTTGTCTCTGCAATAAAACACAAAAACTAGCCGGGCATGGTGGTGTGTGTCTGTAGTTCCAGATACTTGGAAGACCGAGGCAGAAGAATCACCTAAGCCCAGCAGGTTGAGGCTGGGGTGGCCATGAGCATGCCACTACACTCCAGCCTAGGTGACAAGAGTGAGACTCCAACTCACTCCACCTCAAAACAAACAAACAAAAAATTATAGCTAACTACAGTCTAAGTATATTTGGGTTTTTTTTGTTGTTGTTGTTGTTTTTGAGTTGGAGTCTCACTCTCTCGCCCAGACTGAAGTGCAGTGGCCGCTCCCGGCCACCGCAGCCTCAACCTGCTGGGCTCCGGCGATCCTTCCACCTCAGCCTTCCAAGTAGCCGGAACTACAGGCATGCGCTCCCACGCCCGGCTGATTTTTTGATTTATTGTAGAGATGAGGTCTCGCTGCCCAGGCGGGTCTCGAACCTGCGGGCTCAGGCAATCTATTCACCTCAGCCTCCCAAAGGCACAGGATTACAGGCTGAGCCACTGAGCCCGGCACAGTCTAAGTATATAAAACATTCTGTGAGGAAGAGCTATATGTCTAGTAAGTTCTCAATATTGTCAACAGCTTCTTGAAAACTGCAACTTTGAGGGAAACAACATATAAGGAAACCAATTTTACCATAGGCTAATTGATATAAAGAAGAGTTAAGTTTCTATGACATGTTTTTGGTCACAAAAACAGCATCAAATTTCTAAATAAAGGCAAAAACACTTTCAATATTAAACATTGAAATACAGTTGTGCACTGTGGCTCATGCCTGTAATCCTGGCACTTTGGGAGCCCAAGGCAAGAGGATCATTTGAGCAAGAGTTCAAGACTAGCCTAGGCAACATAGCAAGACCCTGTCTCTACAAAAAAAAAAAAAAAAAAAAATCAAAAAAATTAGACAGGCATGGTGGTATACACCTGTAGTCCCAGATACTCAGGAAGCTGAGGTGGAAGGATGACCTGAGCCCAAGAGGTCGAGGCTGAGGTAAGCTGTGATTGTACCACTGCACTCCAGCCGGGGCAACACATTGAGACTTTGACTTCAAGAAAAAAAAAAAAGAAAAGAAAGAAAAAGAAAGAAAGGTGAGCTATACATACATTTAAGAAAGATTAATAAAAATAAGTAATAATTATCTACCCAGTTATTCCATTTTAGGGTCACAGGTGGCCAGGTGGACACTATCCCAGCAGCTTAGACTGTAAGGTGGGAACCAACCCTGGCCAGGACACCTTTTTAGCACAGGACATACTCACACACATACCCACATTCACTCACACTGGGACCATTGAGACACACCAGTTCACCTAATGTGCTCACCTTTGGTAGGAGGGAGAAAACCCACACAGACGTGGGGAGAATGTGCAGACTTCACACAGAGAGTGCCCTGGTTGGGAATCAATTTTTTTTTTCTCATCCATATTGTAATGAAACAACAGTGAATGAAATGATGTTATTTAAAGACCTCCTGTACCACTACAGCAAAATCTTTAAGATATATTAAGTGAAAAAAAAATTGCAGATCAATATAGACCCAGGATCTCGTTTGCTTTATAAGCAAAGGATATTTATATTTACATTTTTGAATTTGCATTAAAAAAGCCTTTCTGGAAAACATGATTAGAAGCTGAAGAGTGATAAAGGTACTTTTTACTTTACACCTTTCTCCGATGTTTGAAATTTTTATGGTGAGTAATATTAATTTTATTTTTAAAGATGATATTGCTATTAAACCAAGTGGTGATTGCTTTTCCCTAAAGATTTTGCTCTCATTTCATGCCTCGTTCACTTGCTCAACCATCTTGGAAAAAGGTAACAGCCCAGGGTCAGTCCCTGAAAACCAGGCACTGTGATTGATGCTGATTACCAGTCTCATCGCATCCATTTAGCCTCTGTTCTCTCTGGACTTTCATCCCATGGTAGAGACCTCAACATGTCCAAGGGTCAGAGGACCATGAACAATGGCGAGGGTCTTGTTTCTGTGCAATTAGAGCACAGCAGCTGTTTTGGGAGAAATCGGCAAATGACATTTGGGGAGAGTGGCTTATAATTGTGCATCTCTAGACTGAGTTAATTTCTGTCATTTGGCCAAATGATCCCACTTTGTGGATTTTTAAAGTGAATATTGGCACATTCATTCTTTTATCATTTTATACATCTTTATTTTGATCATAATCCAACTTTTGAAACACACAATGTTAAATCTAATTTCACAGATGAAACTATGAACACTAAAAAGGCTAATAGAAGAACTTAATGAATTTCTGGAAGGAATGAGTCTTTGGATTGATTCTGAAATTAGTATTTGGAATTAAAATACTGAGGCCGGGCTCGGTGGCTCAGCCTGTAATCCCGCGCCTTTGGGAGGCTGAGGTGAGTGGATTGCCTGAGTCCGCAGGTTCGAGACCTGCTTGGGCAGCGAGACCTCACCGCTACAATAAATCAAAAAATCAGCCAGGCGTGGTAGCCTGTAATTCCGGCTACTTGGAAGGCTGAGGCGGAAGGATTGCCGAAGCCCAGCAGGTCGAGGCTACGGTGGCCAGGAGCGGCCACTGCACTCCAGTCTGGGCGACAGAGTGAGACTCCAGCTCAAAATAAATAAATAAATAAATAAATAAATAAATAAATAAATAAAATACTGAGGTAATTATAACCCTAGAAATTTGCATATAAGTAAATAAATGAGAATATGCAGTTTAACATCTATCACCTCCTTTCTTCTCAGTAATGCGACAGCTACAGTTCTGACTTGGGGGAGGTGGTTGGCAGGAGTCTCATTCTGTTGCTCAGGCTGGAGTGCATTGGCAAGATCATGGTTCACTGCAGCCTTGATCTCCCGAACTCAGGCAATCCTTCTGCCTCAGCCTCCTGAGTAGCTGGGATTATAGGTGAATGCCACCATGCCCAGCTAATTTTTTACTTTTTTTTTTTTTGTAGAGACGAGGTCTTGCTATGTTACCCAGACTAGTCTCAAACTTCAGGACTCAAGCAACCCTCCTCCCAAATCCTCAGCCTCCCTCAAGCAGTCTTCAGCCTCCCAAAGTGCTGGGATTACAGGTATGAGCCACCACGCCTGGCCAGGATTCTGATTTTAAAAACGGATTTAAACCTAATCTATTTCTGACGTCTCATCAGTTTTTCTTCTAGATAAAGCAGTGAAAAAAATGTGCACATCTTTCAAAGTTTAAATTAACAAAATTCCACAAAGCAATCTAAAATACTATGTATCATGAGTAGACAACTAAGAGCTAATGTTAAGCACCTGAGGTAATAAATAAGCTAATAGCCTTGGCATGTTTCTTGAGAATTTTTCCTTTTTTTATATATTAGGTATTCCAAGATATCTGTCAGCAAATAAATTCAACCTTTCCACCGTCAAACCCAGATTAAACCCTTGTCTAAAAGTTTTCCCAGGTTGGTCACTTATTAATCTGTCGTGTTCTACTTTGTTCACAAGGAGCAGGGTAAAATTTTAGTTTTTCGTTTTATTCTATTTCTGCTTTGCTAGGAAGGATTCAGTTATCTTTAGCATAATCTCATTGTTTGTCTTTAATGAAAACAGCAAGGACCAGTCATCGCAAACTCTGCATTAAAACTGATAGACCATCCAATTCAGCCTTGTGGTTCAGTTACTACAAGCCTTTTTTTTAAAGTCTGAGTCTCACTTTGTCACCTAAGCTAGACTGCAGTGGCATGATCATGGCTCACTGCAGCTTTGACCTCTGGTTAATTTTTTTTATTTTTGTAGAGACAAAGTCTAGCTCTGTTGCTCAGGCTGGTCTCAAATTCCTGGGTTCAAGCAGTCCTCCCACCTTGGCCTCCCAAAGTGCTAAGATTAAAAGCATGGGCCGGGCTCGGTAGCTCAGCCTGTAATCCCGTGCTTTGGGAGGCCGAGGTGAGTGGATTGCCCAAGCCCGCGGGTCCTGGGCAACTTGGCGAGACCTCATCTCTACAATAAATCAAAAAATTAGCCGGGTGTGGTAGCGCGCGCTTGTAGTTCCAGCTACTTGGAAGGTTGGGGTGGAAGGATTGCTGGAGCCAAGCAGGTCGAGGCTGTGGTGGCCGGGAGCGGCCACTGCACTCCAGTCTGGGTGATAGATTGAGAATCCAATTCAAAAAAAAAAAGCGAGCCGGGCTCGGTGGCTCAGCCTGTAATCCCGTGCCTTTGGGAGGCTGAGGTGAGTGGATTGCCTAAGCCCGTGGGTTCGAGACCCGCCTGGGCAGGCGAGACCTCTTCTCTACTATAAAA
>NW_007248822.1:819971-827048 GCF_000164805.1 Carlito syrichta
GGGCAACAGAGTGAGACTCCAACTTAAAAAAAAAAAAAAAAAAAAGCATGAACCACTGAGCCCGACTAGTTACTACAAGTCTTGATTGATGACCCTGCTCATCCAAAACTTAATGTTTTCTAGTTAGGACATTCATAAGCACCTATCATAGCGTTAGCATTGTAGCTGTCGATTTTCTAGATTTTTCTTTCAGAAGCATTCTAGACACTTAAGCACGGTGGTATAAAGAAAAGTCAAGGCTCTTTTCTACGATGTCTGTCAACACCCTATTTGCAGGTACCAATTCTGGTAGGTGAGAGGAAGACTAGACTAGACATTGGAATTTGTAATGGGGCTATCTGGGAGGTACGTTGAAAATACCTTAAGCTTCTCTCGGCTTGCACCAAGGCAACAAAATAACCCATTTAAAACTCACTGAGCCTTACAAAAAGGAACAAAACCAAAGGAAGACCATCAAAGGCAGCTGTTTGGATGATAAACAAGTCTGTTCTCTTCATACCAGCTCCTGTTGCTTCTGTGG
This sequence comes from Carlito syrichta, assembly GCF_000164805.1. Classification (NCBI taxonomy): domain Eukaryota; kingdom Metazoa; phylum Chordata; class Mammalia; order Primates; family Tarsiidae; genus Carlito; species Carlito syrichta. Next base: position 820,492 of record NW_007248822.1, read on the forward strand.
GGAACTCTTCAATTGCATACTTGACCCTTCTGCCCTGCCTTCTGCCTAGAGTTCGACCTGTTTAAGTTACATCAATGGTTCTCCAAGTGTGGCCATTGGAACAGCAGCTTCAGCATCACCTGGGGACTAACTGTAGATGCAAATTTTCAGGCCTCACCCCAGATTTACTGAATCATAAACTCTGGGCTCAGGGCCCAGCAATCTGTGTTTTCACAAGCCCTCCTGCTGATTCTGATGCATGCAAACCTTCGAGAATCACTGGGCTACATAGCTAAGCTTCCTTATGGCCTCTGATTGGGTTTACTCAGTGTTGAGACTGGCAGAATATCTGAAGGAGAGAGGAAACTGGGCGTTTATTTTCCCAGCTCTCTCCCTGTGAGGTTGCCATTGGTTCCCCTAGGGGAGGCCACATCTCCCGCCCAGAGGCCTTCTCTCCACTGTTACTGTTTGCAGGTCAGAGAAATCCTCTTCCTCTTGGGGTTATTGCTGTTGCTTGCCTCACAGGGCACTACATTATCCCTTATTAACTTCTCCAAAAGCTGCCCACACTTTTGGAAATCGTCTTTTTTTTGAGTTGGAGTCTCACTCTGTCACCCAGACTGGAGTGCAGTGGCATGCTCCCGGCCACCGCAGCCTTGACCTGCTGGGCTCCGGCGATCCTTCCGCCTCAGCCTTCAGAGTAGCTGGAACTACAGGCACGTGCTACCATGCCTAGCTAATTTTTGTAGAGATGAGGTCTCGCCAAGTTGCCCAGGCGGGTCTCAAACCCGCGAGCTCAGGCAATCCACTCACCTCAGCCTCCCAAAGGCGCGGGATTACAGGTTGAGCCACCGAGCCCGGCTGTAAATTGTCTTTTTAATGAATTCTTCTTGATTACCCTGTTTGAGTGTGCCTGGACCACGACTAATGTAGTTCTTAATGCCAACTTTTTTGTGATGTCTTCTTCAGTGACCCTACTTTCGTGAATACCCTATTTTCCCTTACTGACTTCGTAGGGTTGCCAGAAGGACTAAACGAGTTCATATGCTTATCACAGCGCCTGGCTCATGGATGTTCAGTATCTGGTAGTTATTTGTAGAGGAGTCACAATTGTCTTTGCTGTATGCAGCCGTGAGATATCAAAGTGTCCTCAGCTCTGCTGCCTCCTCTCAACTGTTCCACCTCTGTCCCTTGGCCTTCCAGTATTAAAGTTGACATCCATATTGATTAACTGATTTCAGATGGAGGAATTATTAGAGCCGTAACAGAGTTCAAAGTTTGGGAGCTGAACGTTAAAACCTCTTTAAGTTGTCTGACTCAAAGAACCATTAAACTCAATAATTAAGTGATGATTGTCATCTAGTTTATAAAACACGTAGGAAGGTTTTCATTTCCTTATAAACAGCCAGTGTTGCTCTTCCTTAGTGGACTCTACGTTTGCTGGCACTACCGTGAACTTCTCTTCACTGGTAAAAAGACATCATGAAATGATGTGTATGATGACGCAAATAGGCAAAAAATTCAACAGAAGGGTATGAGTCTGAGTGGGTTTTAACAGTGACTTTTGTCTTGATATGTAGCTGCTCTGTGAAGGGCTGGCTTCTAGTGTGTGTGGCCTGTGTAGTCATACAGAGCCCTGCATTCAAAAGGACTCAGGTTCAGTTTACTGATTTGTTTTGAAATTTTTACCAAGTTTTGAATGAGACGTCCCATGTTTTCACTTTGCATTGGACTCTGTAAATTACGTGGTTGGGTCTTGCTGTTCCATGTTCATATTTGTTCAAGATGACCAAGTTGATGACTATCCAAAGCAAGATCTGTTATTATTATCATACCTATTAATAATGGCTTTATTCTTATTGTTCTCTAGATGAAAGTTTCTAAACTCCAACTCTCACAATATTGAAAAACGTTTCTCTCCAAAATTGAAAAATAGTACCACCTGTACCAGTATTTCTAATCAAATGTAGCAGATAAGATTCAGCACATGCATGAAATCTTCAGGTTTAGGTTGGAAATACTGAGAGGAGAACTTTAGGCTCTAACAAGAATTGCTGTTCTATTTCTTTGGGCAACCAAGCCATAAAGACTCTGACTCACACTTACAGACATGAATGAAAAATGTTTTTCTTTGGAAAGTTTTTCTTTGAGAGTAAAATTAGGAACCGTAGATATCCATTGTAAGCCGGGCTCGGTGACTCAGCCTGTAATCCCGCGCCTTGGGAGGCTGAGGTGAGTGGATTGCCTGAGCCCGCGGGTTCCAGACCCGCCTGGGTAAATTGGTGAGACCTCATCTCTACAATAAATCAAAAAAAATTAGCTGGGTGTGGTAGCGTGTGCCTGTAGTTCCAGCTACTCGGAAGGCTGAGGCGGAAGGATCGCTGGAGCCTCAGCAGGTGGAGGCTGCGGTGGCTGGGAGCAGCCATTGCACTACAGTCTGGGCGACAGAGTGAGACTCCAACTAAAAAAAAAATAAAATAAGATATTTGTTGTAGCTTAGCAATAGGTAACCATCATCTAAACAATAACAAAAAGTCAGAGACTATCTTTCCTGAATAACCTAAATTATTGATGGAAATAGAAATACCTTGGGTTTGAGGATAAAATTTTTCTGTAGGGTTGGAACTTGGCTATGAAAATGGAAATAATTTCTGGTTAAAAATATATTTCCTGGGGGAATAAATATCTAATATATGACATAAGGGTGACTCAGAATGTCACAATTTCCATTTTTGGCATCTAATGCACACATCTTAGAAAAGGTTACATGTGCCAATTAACAGCCCTTTCTCACAGCTCATATAGGGTGAGGAATAGCTGATTTTCCAGAAACCAGAGTAGAAAAACCTTAAAATTTATAAGATTATAATTTTATAATTTATGGGGCATCAGATAAAGTACCCAGAAAAATATTGCCCCAGTAGTGGGCAAATAAATGTAAGCCTAGACTGAAAACAACTCTGGTCCCACCTAACGAAGTTTAAAAGTGAGCCTTGAAAGGATCAAATTATTTTTAATTCATTGCATCCTAGAACAAAATGCAGGATAATATTAGAATACAATATTAGAAATATTAGGAATACAAACACATCTAGCACTCAGCAAAGACAAGTCACAATGTATGTCATTGGCATTAGATGGCAAAGATTACCAACTATGCAAAGAAGCAAACAAATATAAACCATAATGAGGAGAAAGTAAATTAACAGAAAGACTCAGAAATTATACAAATGATAGAATTACTAGACAGAGGCTGGGCACAGTGGCTCATGCCTGTAATTCTACTACTTTGGGAGGCCAAGGTGAGAGGATTGTTTGAGCCCAGGAGTTTGAGACTGGCCTGGGTAACATAGCGAGACCTCGTCTTTGGGAAAAAAAAATTAGCAAAGTGTGATAGTGCATGCCTGTAATCCCAGCTCCTTGGAAGGTTGAGGCAGAGGGATTACCTGAGCCCTAGAGGTTGAGGCTATGGTGAGTTGTGATTGTGCCACTGCACTCCAACTCAAAAAAAGAGAAAAGAATATTTATAAACAGGGACCTTAAAACAGATATTATGTCAAGAAAGTGGAGGACAGATTGAGCATCTTAAGTAGAGACGTTGAAGATGTTTAAAGGACTCAGATTCTACTGCTATAGGAAAAGATTAAAACAATTTCTCAGATAAAAAAATACACTGGGTGAGATTAATAACAGATTAGACACTGCAGTAGAAAAGGTGAGCAATATACATAGCAAAAGAAATTTCAAAATACACTCTATACTGGTCAAAGAGTGTCTCCCCCAATTTATGTCCACCTGGAACCTCAATACGTGACCTTATTTGGAAAAAAGTTGCTTTCAGGTGTAACTAGTTAAGATAAGGTCTTATGAAATTAAGGTGGACCCTAAGTCTATGACTGGTGCCATTATAAGAAGGTAATGTGAAGACACAGAGACACTTAGACACAGAGGAAAGGAGTCCATGGGCAGATGAAGGCAGAGATCAGAGTGCTGCGTTGACAAGCCAAGGAATGCCAAGAATTGTGGGCAACCACAGCAAGTTAGGAAAGAGGCACAGGAGAGCTTTTTCCTAGAATGTCCAGAGAAACCAAGCCTGCCAACACCTTGATGTTGTACTCCAGCTTCCTAAATTGCAAGAGAATAAATTTTTGTTGTTATAATCCCAGTTCATTATAATTCGTTACAGCAGCCCTTGGAAACTAATACACATGGATAGAAAAAAGAAGGGAAAAAACCAAGTGTCTTAGTGAACTGTAGGAGAATTTCAAGCAGCCTAATAGATATGTATTTGAAATCCCTAAAGGAGAGGAGTAGGAAGTAATAGAACAATTTTTTTTTTTTTAAAGTTTATTTTAAAGATGTGGGGTACAATTCAGGGTTAGGTACACAAATGTTCATTATGCAGGTACCCTTGTTGATGAGGTATGCCCCCCGATCCTGGCAGTTTCCCACTACTGCCAACCCCACACTTGCCCTTCCCTGGCAATTTCCCACTACTGCCAATCCCTTTCTTATAATGTTATAGAACAATTATTTGAAGAAATAATAGCCGAAAGCAATAAACCTAGAGATTCAAAAAGCCCAACAAGAATAATGAAGAATACCATGCCAATCATACCAGAATAAAACGGTGATAAAGAGAAAAATGTTGAGAAATTACTAAACCAGTGAATATCACAAGCATCCTACAAGCAAATAGGGAAAAAAAAAGATACATGGCCAGAAGGCTAAAGATAAGATCGATGACAGTCTTCTTTTTTCTTTCTTTTTTTTTTTAGTTGAAGTCTCACTCTGTCGCCCAGACTGGAGTGCAGTGGCCGCTCCTGGCCACCACAGCCTCAACCTGCTGGGCTCCAGCAATCCTTCTGCCTCAGCCTTTCAAGTAACTGGAACTACAGGTGCGCGCTACCACGCCTGGCTAATTTTTTGATTTATTGTAGAGATGAGGTCTCGCCAATTTGCCTGGGGGGGTCTCGAACCCACGGGCTCAGGCAATCCACTCACCTTAGCCTCCCAAAGCGCGGGATTACAGGCTGAGCCACCGAGCCCAGCTAATGACAGTCTTCTTAATGGAAACAATGCAAGCCAGGACACAGTAGAGCAACATCTGCAGAAAAAAAGCTGTCAGCTTATAATTCTATACCAAGTAAGAATTTTTTTCCAGAAATGAAGGCAAATACAATTAAGACATACGAAACCTGAAATAATGCATCACCAACAGATCGACATTATAAGACATGTTAAAGTCCTACAGGCAGAGGAAAAATGTTACCAGATGGAAATCTGGATCTACACAAAGGAATGAAGAAACTGGAAATGATAAGTATGGTGAATAAATACAGAAGGCCTTTTTTCTGATTGTTAAAATCTCTTTGGTCATTGTTGTCCCAGGTTTATAGAAAATATTAGAGCATCATAGAAAGACTCAAACAGCTTCACGTGGCTTTTTGAAGTTCATCCCAACTGTAGGCTGAGAGATCTGGGAGTTGGACAGATTGCCAAAGTCCAAAAGCTAAAGCATTTCCTGAGAGTCAGGATTGACTTCGATAATCTCCTGATCCAGGGCTGAGACCTCTGGAACGTAATTGTCTCTCCTTTCTCTCTCCTCCTCCTGCAACTTGATGGAGATGCCTCTCACCGGTCCCCTCTGGATCCGCTTCATCAGATGCATGACATAGCTGGCTATCTTGCTGTGGAAAGCCTTGCTGGGAATAATGGTGTTCTCCTTGCACACGCGCTTGTTCATATGGAAGTCGTTGCCCTGTACTACTTCTCAATGATGACCGAACTGGCTTCTTCATGGTTTTGGCTCGAACGCGGCCTATGTTGGTGGGTCCTTGGTAAAAGGGATTAAAATCTCTTTAAAAATAAATGTTTAAAACAAACACAATAACAACATGTTGTGGTATTTATAACATACGTAGAAATAAAATGCGTATAAACAATAGCACACAGGCCAGGAGGGGAGAATGTGATATGCTTTTTTTTTTTTCTTTAGACAAGGGCTTACTGAGTTGCCCAAGCTGGTCTCAAACTCCTGGGCTCAAGTGATTCTCCTAATTCAGCCTCCCGAGTAGCTGGAGCGACAGATGTGCACCACCATGCCTGGCTGCAAGTGGACTCTTATAACAATCAAGTAGTATTTGTGAAGTGGTGAAATATTACCTGATGGTAGACTGTAACAAGTAAACCCTAAAAATAACTACCTTCACATACACAGAAACTAGAACAAAAATATGACAGCAGGGAGAGAAAACAGAACCATAAGAAACAATCAAGGCTGGACTCAGTGCCTCAGCCTATAATCCCAGCACTTTGGGAGGCCAAGGTGAGTGGATTGCCTGAGCCCGGGAGTTTGAAACCTGCCTGGGCAACTTGGCAAGACCTCATCTCTACAATAAATCAAAAATTAACTGGGCATGGTAGCGCGTGCCTGTAGCTCCAGCTACTTGGAAGACCGAGGCGAAAGGATCACTGGAGTCCAGCAGGGCGAGGCTGTGATGGCCAGAAGCATGCCACTGCACTCCAGTCTGAGATTCCAACTAAAAAAAAAAAAAGAAACAATAAAAAACAGACAA
>NW_007248822.1:827275-831029 GCF_000164805.1 Carlito syrichta
CAAACAACACACACACACACACACACACACACACACACACACACACAAACACACACACATGGCAGAAAAGAAAAAAAAAAGAGTTCACAGAACGAGTGGCCCAAATAGAAGTAAAATAGTGAGATGGTAAAGTTAAGTCCAATCATATCAATAGTTACATTGCCATTCTTCTATAAGAAGCCTACCTTAGATATAAAGACACAAATAAGGTTAAAAATAAAAGAATGAAGCTGGGCTCAGTGGCTCAGCCTGTAATCCCGCACTTTGGGAGGCTGAGTTGAGTGGATTGCCTGAGCCCACGGGTTTGAGACCCGCCTGGGCAGCGAGACCTCATCTCTACAATAAATCAAAAAAAAATTAGCCAGGCATAGTAGCGCGCGCCTGTAGTTCCAGCTACTCGGAAGGCTGAGGCGGAAGGATCGCCGGAGCCCAGCAGGTCGAGGCTGCGGTGGCCGGGAGCGGCCACTGCACTCCAGTCTGGGTGACAGAGTGAGATGCCAACTCAAAAATAAATAAATAAATAAAAGAATGAAAAAAAAATATACCATGCTAACATTAATCAAAAGTAAGGTATAGTGGTTATAACAATATCAAACAAGGGAGATCTCAGAGCAAAAAATGTTACTACAGTTAAAAAGTGTCATTTTATAATGATAAAGGGGTCAATTTATCAAGGGGACATGGTATTCTAAATGTTTATATGCCTAATAACAAATTTCAAAAATACACAAAACAAAGGAACTAAAAGGGAAAAATAAGTCAAGCCCACAATTTTATTTATTTTATCTTTTTTTAGAGACAGGGGTTCACTGCTATTCAGACTGGAGTACAGTGGTGTGATCATAGCTCACTGCAGCCTAAAACTCCCGGGTTACAGGTGATCCTCCTGCCTAGGCCTTCTGAGTAGCTGGGACTGCAGGTGCGCACCACTATGCCCAGCTCATTTTTTAATTTGTTGTAGAAATTATGTATTACTATATTGTTCAGGCTGGTCTTGAACTCCTGGCCTCAAGCAATCCTCCTGTCATGACCTCTCAAAGTACTGGGATTACAGGTGTGAGCCACTGAACCTGGACAAGTACAGAATTTTAATCAGAAATTTCAACCCTCTCTCCATACTGATAGAACAAATAGAGAAAAACTGGTAAGGATAGGAGACTTGAGCAACACAATCTAATAATGATGATATTTATATAATATTTCACTCAACAACAGCAGGATATACATTCTCTTCAAGTACCCACAGAACACTTGCCTACATTGACCATATTCTGGGCTGTCAAACAAGTCTCAATAAATTTAAAAATATTCCAATATAAATAAAAAGAGTATGCTTTCAGACAACAATGGAATTAAATTAAATTCAGTAACAGAGGTATCTGGAAAATTACAAGTATTTGGAAATTAAATAACAAACTTCAAAATAACCCATGGGCCAAAAAGCAACAAAAAGGAAATAAAGTATTTGAACTGAATGAAAAACACACAACATATCACAGTTTGTGGGGTGCGGCTAAATCAAGGCTTAGAGGTGAATTTATAGCACTAAAATGCCTATATTAGCAAAGAAGAACGACTTTAAATAAATGACATTGGCTTCTATTTTTAAAACCTAGAAAAAAGAAAGAATTAAACCTAGAATAATCAGAAAAGGAAAACAACAATGATAAGAACAGAATCAATGAAATAGAAAACAAACAAAAAGAAAAATCAATGAAACAAAAACCAAATTCTTAGAGAAAATAAATAAAATTGATGAAAAGAGGTGACAACTACAGATTTTATAGATAGTAAGACTAGACTGGGCATGGTGGTTCACACCTGTTATCTCGCACTTTGGAAGGCTGAGGTGAGAGGTTTGCTTGAGACCAGGAGTTCGCCACAAGTTTGGTCAACCTAGCAAGACCCCATCTTTATACTATAAGATTTATTAGCTGGGTGTGGTGGCATTGCTAGTCGCATTAGCTACTTGGGTAACTGAAGCAGGAGGATCGTTGGAACCCAGGAGTTCAAGGCTGCAGTGAGCTATGATCATGCCACTGCCCTATGGCCTGAGTGACAGAGCAAGACCTTACCTCTTAAAAACCAAAACCAAAACCAAAACCAAACAAAAACACCTTTCCGGAAACAAAACTCTAGGCCCCGATGGCTCCCCTGGTGAATTTTATGAAACACTTAAGGGAGAAATAATGCTAATTACACACAAAAAATCTTTCAGAAAATTGAAGCAGAGAAATTATTTTCAATTCTTTCTATGATGACAGTATTATCCCGATACCAAAACCACACAAAGACATTACAAGAAAGCTACAGACCAATATCCATCATATATATAGATTCAAAAATTCTTAAGAGTTTTAGCTAATTAAAGAAAAAGATTTAAAAATGAATAATAACTAGTGACTAATCATCACAAGAGGGCAAGATAGGTTTAAAAGTTGAAGATTAGTGGAGATACTGTCTGATACAGTTTAAATGTTTGACCCCTTCAGATCTCATGTTGAAAGTGTTGGAGGAGGGGCCTGGTGGGAGGTGTTTTGGTTATGACGGCTGATCCCTTATGAATAGCTTGCTGCTGTTCTAGGGGTTATGAATAAGTTCCCACTCTATCAGTTCATGGCCAGAGCTGTCTGTTTAAAGGAGCCTGGCACATCCCCTCCCTCTCACTCCTGCTCTCAAGCCACGTGACATGCCACTCCCCTTGTCTTCTGCCACAAGTAAAAGTTTCCTGAGGCCTCACCCCCAAGCCAAGCAGATGCTGGCACAGTGTGGAACCGTGAGCCAAAATAAACCTCTTTTCTTGAGGGTATTTCTTTAAGGCAATGCAAAACAGATGAGTGCACTGTCCATTTTTCCATCTACTCAGATATAGCACGTTGTCAATTTTCTAGGTTATTTCTTTTGCAATGTCTGTGTCCTCCTAAGAATCTGACTGGGCCGGGCACGGTGACTCAAGCCTCTAATCCCAGCCCTTTGGGAGGTCAAGGTGAGAGGATTGCCTGAGCCCACAGTTTCGAGCCCAGCCTGGGCAACTTGGCCAGACCTCATCTCTACAATAAATTAAAAAATTAGCCGGGCGTGATAGCACATGCCTGTGGTTCCGGCTACTCGGTAGGCTGAGGTGGAAGGATCACCTGAGCCCTGTAGGTCAGTGCTGGGGTGACTCTGAGCATGCCACTGCACTCAGCCTGGGCGACAGAGTGAGACTCCAACTCAAAAAAAAAAAAAGAATCTGACTAAATCTGAAACAAACAAACACAATCATTCTTCCTAGGGTGGAGTAGAAGTCATTTTAAAAAACATTCTGACTTTAGCCAGGCAAAATCTTCTGATTTTGCTTTTTAAGCAAGCAGACAAACAAGGCATAATGTTACTGTAGGATTCAATTGAATTCTTTTTTTTTTTTGAGGTGGAATCTCACTCTGTTGCCCAGACTGGACTTCTACATGCAAAAAAAATCTAGACATGAATCATACACCCTTCATAAAAATTAACTAAAAATGAATTATCGACCTAACATGAAATGCAAAACTATAAAACATAGGAGAAAATCTATATGACCTGGGTTTGGTGATGACTTTTTAGATATGGTAGCAATGATACCAATAGCATAATACATGAAATAAAAAATTGGCTGGACTTCATTGAAATGAAAAATTTCTGCTCTGTGAAAGACACAGTCAAGAGAATGAAAAGCCACAAGCCGGGCTCGGTGGCTCAGCCTGTAATCCCGCACCTTGAGAGGCTGAGGTGG
>NW_007248822.1:831049-836713 GCF_000164805.1 Carlito syrichta
AAGAGGTCTCGCTTGCCCAGGCGGGTCTCGAACCCGCGGGCTCAGGCAATCCACTCACCTCGGCCTCCCAAAGGCGCGGGATTACAGGCTGAGCCACCGAGCCCGGTCAATTGAAATCTTATATAGTACTATTTTATAATTTCTGCTGAATTACTTTTCTATTGTTTTGTAGCAAATTACTAAAAATGTATTGTCTTAAAATAACACACATTTAATTTTAAATTTAAATTTTATTTTACAGATGTGTAGTACAATTCAGGATTAGGTATACAAGTGGTCATCATACAGGGAAAGTTTGGGCCTCCCTTTGGTCCCCACTTAGCCTAGTTTGAGATCAGATACCCTTATTGATGTTGTGTCACCCCCACTACCCGACAGTATCCTGACAGTAGGATACTGTAAACGTTCAGGGTCCACTTATGAGTGAGAACATGCGATATTCTGTTGTTTCTATGATAGATCACTCAGTGTGATAGACTCTAAATCCATCCAAGTTGCTGCAAAGTCCCTATGTTTGTCCTTTATGATGGCATAATATTCCATTGTGTATATGTGCCACATTTTTAAAATCCAGTCCAGCTTTGATGGGGAGCATGGTTGGTTCCACGTTTTTGCTATTGTGAATAGTGCTATAATAAACATGTGTGTACGGGCATCTTTTTTATAGAATGATTTGAGTTCCTTTGGGTATATTCCCAGTAGGGAGTTTGCTGGGTCATATGGAAGGTCAATTTCTAGTTCTTTCAGAAATTGTCACACTGCTTGCCATAGAGGTTGAACTAGTTTGCATTCCTACCAGCAGTGTAGAAGCATTCCCTTTTCTCTTCATCCTCACCAGCATCTGTTGTTTGTTTTATTAATGATGGCCATTCTTACTGGGATTAGGTGGTATCTCAATGTGGTTTTGATTTGCATTTCTCTGATGATTAGTGGGACTGAGCACTTTTTCATGTGTCTGTTGGCTGCCCATATATCTTCATTTGAGAGGTGTCTATTCATGTCTTTTGCCCACTTTTTAATGGGACTGTTTGTTTTTTTCCTTTCAGCATGTTTGAGTTCCTTGTAGATCCTGGATTTTAGGCCTTTGTCAGATATACAGTTGGCAAATATTTTTTCCCATTCTGTGGGCTGTCTTCCTGCTCTCTTCATGGTATCTTTTGCTTTGCAGAAGCTTTTCAGTTTAATGAGGTCCCACTTGTATATCTTATCTCTTATGGCACGGACATCTGGGGTTTTGATCAGGAATTGGTTGCCTACTCCGAATTCCATAAGAGTGTCTCCTGCATTTTCTAAGATTCTTATAGTTTGAAGTTTTACATTTAAGTCTTTGATCCATTTAGAGTTGATTTTAATGTATGGATAACACACATTTATTATTTCAAAGTTTCTGTGCATCAGGAATCTGGTAATGACTTTACTGTGTCCTCTGCTTAGGGTCTCACGAAATTGTAATTATGGTATTGGCTGGTCTGCATTCTTATCTGGAGACTGGACTTGGGAATAATCTGTTTCCAAACTCACTCAAGGTGCTGGCTAAATTAATTTCTTTGTGATTGTAGGGATGAGAGCCCTGGCTCTTCAGAGGATGTCAATCAGAGGCCATTTTCAGCTGCTAGCACTTGTCTGTAAGTCCTCAAGACTCCCCACAATTCCTTGCTGTGTGGGCTTTCCCAATGTGGCCATTTTTAATTCATAAAGCCAATATGGGGAGTCTCCGGAGTAAGTCTGCTAGCAAGATAGAGTGGTATATAGAATAACATAATCTCAGGAATGACAGGACATTTTATTATCTTTGCCATAGTCTATTGACTAGAAGCCCACACTCGAAGGAGATTAGACAAAGCATAAACACTAGAAGGCAAGGATCATATGGGGTCAAATCATAATCTGTCTACAACTTATGCATAAATGACTTAGGGAATGGCATACTCTTAAACAAAATTTATTGAATTCAATATTGTATAAAAAGAATTATATAGCATGACCAAGTGGGATTTCTCTCAGGTATGAAAGACTGGCTCAGCATTCAAAAATCAATTATGTTACAAAAGTCCCCCATTCCCAGACCGCTCCCACCATTCTCAGTTTCACTTTCCTCTGTTTCAGTTATCTGTGGTCAACTCTGGTTAGGAAATAGTAAATGGAAAATTCCAGAAGTAAAATTGCACGTTGTTCTGAGTAGTGTCTGGAAATCTCATGCCCTCCTGCTACATCCCTCCTGGGCCATGAATCATCCCTTTGTGCAGTGTGTTCACACTGTACAAGCTACCCGCCCATTAACCACTTGGTAGCCACCTCAGTTTTCAGATTGACTGTTGTAGTATTGCAGTACTTATGTTCAAGCAGCCCTTATTTTAGTTAAGAATGAACCCAAGGCACAAGAGTAGTGATGCTGGCAACTCAGACATATCAGAGGGCAGCTGTAAATGCTTTCTTTAAGTGGAGAGTTGAACATTCTTGACTTAATAAGGAAAGAAAAAAAGTTGTACACTGAGGTTGCTAAGATGTACAATAAGAATGAATCTTCTATCCAAGAAATTGTACAAAAGAAACTTTTATTAGTTTTGCTGTCATACTTCTAACTGCAAAAGTTATGGCCACAGCATGTGATTTGTGCTTAGTTAAATGGAAAAGACATTCAATTTGTGGGTAGAAGATGTGCCAAAATGTTTTCTGATTATGATCAAAAGGTTTGGTATTATTCAAGGTTTTGAACATCCACTGGGGGTCTTGCAATGTGTCCCCTTGCATAAGAAGGAACTACTATGATGTCTTTCATCACATCATAACCTAAAGAAAACTGTCACATGGTCATATTAATACGTGCAATAAAAGCATTTGACAAAGTGCAACAACCAATCATGATAAAAATTCTCAGTAAACTAGAAGTAGAGGAGAACTACCTCAATTTTATAAAGCATATCTGCATAAAACCTATAGCTAACATTGTACTTAATAGTGAAAAACTAGAAACTTTTCCACTGAGATCAGGAACAAGGCAAGGATACTTCCTTACTACTGCTTTTCAACATCATACTGGAATTCCTAACTAATGCAGTATGACAAGAAAAGGGAAATAAAAGGCATGTTGATGGAAAAGGAAGAAATAAAATTGTCTTTTTTCACAGATGACATAATTGCCTGTGTAGAATATCTGCAAGAATTCACACACACACACACACACACACACACACACACACACACACACACACACAAATCCTGGAACTAATAAGGAATTATAGCAAGATTGCAGCAGGATACAAGGTAAATATACAAAAGTCAATGACTTTTCAGCAATTAACAAGTGGAATTTCAAATTAAAAACACAATGCTATTTATGTTAACACCCCTAAAATAAAATACTTAGGTATAAATCTAACAAAATATGCATATGATCTAAATGAAGAAAACTACAAAACTCTGTTTAAAAAAGTCAAAGAAGGATTAAATAGATGAAAATATATTTTATGTGTGTGAATAGAAGACTCAATAATTGTCCAAATGTCAGCTCTTCTCAACTTGATCTATACAATCAATGCAATCTCAATGAAAATCCCAGCAAGTTGTTTTATGGGATGCCAAAAAACTGATTCTAAAGTTTATGAGGAGAGGCAAAAGACCCATAATAGTCAACATAACATTGAAGGAGAAGACCAAAGTTGGAGGACTGACACTGATTTCAAAATTTATCATTAAGCTACAGTAATCAAAACAGTATGGTGTTGGCAAAGTAACAGAAAAATAGAGCAATGGAACAGTATATAGGTATTAGAAGTAGACACACATAAATATAGTCAACTGATTTTTCACAAAGGAGTAAAGGTAATATGGTGATGAAAAGAAAGTATTTTAACAAATGGTATTGGAATAACTGGACTTCTACATGCAAAAAAAATCTAGACATGAATCATACACCCTTCATAAAAATTAACTAAAAATGAATTATCGACCTAACATGAAATGCAAAACTATAAAACATAGGAGAAAATCTATATGACCTGGGTTTGGTGATGACTTTTTAGATATGGTAGCAATGATACCAATAGCATAATACATGAAATAAAAAATTGGCTGGACTTCATTGAAATGAAAAATTTCTGCTCTGTGAAAGACACAGTCAAGAGAATGAAAAGCCACAAGCCGGGCTCGGTGGCTCAGCCTGTAATCCCGCACCTTGAGAGGCTGAGGTGAGTGGATTGCCTGAGCCCGAGGGTTCGAGACCCGCCTGGGCAACTTGGCGAGACCTCATCTCTACAATAAATCAAAAAAATTATCCAGGTGTGGTAGCGTGCACCTGTAGTTCCAGCTACTTGGAAGGCTGAGGCAGAAGGATCGCTGGAGCCCCAGCAGGTCGAGGCTGTGGTGGCCAGGAGTGGCCACTGCACTCTAGTCTGGGCGACAGAGTGAGACTCCAACTCAAAAAAAAAAGAAAGAAAGAAAAGCCACAGACTGGGAGAAAATTCTTGCTTAAAACTCAATGATAGGAAAACAAACCAATTAAAAAATGATTCAAAGACTTTAACAGACCCCTCTTCAAATATGCATATGATGGCAAAAAAAGTATGAAAATACACTCTACGTTATACATTGTCATCAGGGAAATGCAAATTAAAACAACAGTAAGATACTACTACGCTTATTAGAACGGCCAAAATCCAGAAAACTAACAACACCAAATGTTGGGAAGAATTTGAAGCAACAGATGCTTTTGTCCATTGCCGGTGTGAATGCAAAATGGCACAACCACTTTAGAAGACAATTTGACAATGCCTTACAAAACTATACATACTCTTACCTTATTACCCAACAATCATTCTTCTTTATGTTTACCCAAATGAGTTGAAAACATGCTGCACACAGTCTTGCACACAGATGTTTACAGCAGTTTTATTTGTAATTACTGAAATTGGGAAACAACCAAGATGTCCTTCAATAGGTAAATGGATAAATTAACTATGGTACATCTAGACAGAAGCGTATCATTCAGTGCTAAAAAGAAATGAGTCATCGAGCCATGAAAAGGAATAGAGGAACTTTACATGCATATAACTCAGTGAAGGGAGCCTATCTGGAAAGGCTATCTACTGGATGATTCCAACTATACGACATCTTGAAAAAGACAAAGCTATAAAGATAGTAAGAAGATTAGTGACTGTCAGAGGTCGAGAAGAGAGAGAGATGAATAGGTGGAGCACAGAGGATTTTAGGATAATGAAACTACTCTATATGATACTATAATGGTGGATACATGTCATTACATATGTGTACAGTCCATTGAATGCACAACACCAAGAGTGAACCCTAATGTAAAATGTGGACTTTGGGGGCAATGATGTGTCATTATAGGTTCATCAATTTTAACAAATATTCCGCTCTGGTGGGGGACGTAGGATATGAGAAATCTCTGTTCCTTCTGCTGGATTTTATTGTGGACACAACACTGCTCTAAAAATAAGAGGTAATAAAAAAATTAAAAAGTAGTAAAAAAGTAACAGTAATTATAAACGAAATAGAGAAGCCGGGTTCGGTGGCTCAGCCTGTAATCCTGTGCCTTGGGAGGCTGAGGTGAGTGGATGGCCTGAGTCCACAGGTTCAAGACCCGCCTGGGCAACTTGGTGAGACCTCATCTCTACAATAAATCAAAAAAATTAGCTGAGTGTGGTA
>NW_007248822.1:836854-837517 GCF_000164805.1 Carlito syrichta
AACTCAAATCATTCTACAAAAAAAGATACCTGCACATGTATGTTTGTTGCAGCTCTATTCACAATAGCAAAAACATGGAACCAACCGTGTTGTCCATCAAAGATGGACAGGGTTAAAAAAATGTGGTACATATACACAACGGAATACTATGCAGCCATAAAAAAGACAAACATCTGAACTTCGTAGCAATTTGGAAGAATTTAGAGTTGATCATACTCAGTGATCTATCACAGAAAAAAAGAACAGACTACCATATGTTCTCACTCATAAGTGGACCTTGAACAATTATACTATAAGAAAGGCATTGGCAGTAGTGGGAAACTGTCAGGGGAGAGGGAGTGGGATTGGCAGTTGAGGGAAACTGCTAGGGGAGGGAGGGGCACACCTCATCAAAAGGGTACCTGCAAAACCAACGCTTGTATACTTAATCCTGAATTGTACCCCACTTCTTTATAATTCAAACTATTGGTTTGAATAACAGGGTACAAAATTTATTGAATATTAAAATTGTATTATCTTCTATTTCCTGTGTAAATCTAATATTTCAAATTTGATGGTAAGTTCTTGAAGGAAGATAGTATGTCTTCTCTTTCTGGTATGCACAATATTTTTTTTTTTGAGTTGGAGTCTCACTCTGTCGCCCAGACTGGAGTGCAGTGGCCG
>NW_007248822.1:837537-838591 GCF_000164805.1 Carlito syrichta
TGGCTGGGAGCGGCCACTGCACTCCAGTCTGGGTGACAGAGTGAGACTCCAACTCAAAAGTTAAAAAATAAAAAAAATAAAAAATAAATAAACTAAATAGAGAGATGTAAGAATTTGAGCTGAATGATAAATTGGGTTTAGTTTTGTTAGGAAATCTTTAAAAAAAAAAAATCAAACCCTACAGTTTCAATGCAATACCCATTAAGTTACCAACATCATTCTTCTCAGACCTGGAAATGACAATACAGAAATTCATATGGAAACATAAGTGGCCGCGAATAGTCAAAAACAATCCTTAGCAAAAGAAACAAAGCAAGAGGTATCACACTTCCAGACTTCAAACTTTACTGTAAGGCTACCATAATCAAAACAGCCTGGTATTGGTACAAGAATAGGCATATAGACCAATGGAACAGGATAAAGATTCCAGAAGCAAAGCTTCAATTTCTCAACCAACTCATCTTTGACAAAGCCTCCAACAACAACCACTGGGGAGAGGAGCAGCCACTGCCCGCTAGTCTGGGTGACAGAGTGAGACTCCAACTCAAAAAAAAAAAAAAGATAGACAAGTGGGACCTCATCAAACTGACAAGTTTCTGCAAGCAAAAGAAACCATCAAAAGAGCAGCGAGACAGCCCACAGAATGGAAAAAAAATATTTGCCAACTGTATATCTGACAAGGGTCTAACATCTAGGATCTACAAGGAACTCAAATGGGCCGAAAGGAAAAAACAAACAGCCCCTTTAAAAAGTGAGCAAAAGACATGAATAGACACTTCTCAAAAGAAGATATACGGGCGGCCAACAGACATATGAAAAAGTGCTCAGCCTCACTCATCATCAGAGAAATGCAAATCAAAACCACATTGAGATACCAACTTACCCCAGTAAGAATGGCCATCATTAATAAAACAAGTAACAACAGATGCTGGCAAGGATGTGGAGGAAAAGGAACACTTCTGCACTGCTGGTGGGAATGCAAACTAGTACAACTTCTTTGGAAGACAGTGTGGCAATTTCTGGAAGAACTAGAAATTGACCTTCCATATGATCC
>NW_007248822.1:838793-839470 GCF_000164805.1 Carlito syrichta
GTCTCGAACCCGCGGGCTCAGGCAATCCACTCACCTCAGTCTCCCAAAGGCGCGGGACTACAGGCTGAGCCACCGAGCCCGGCGTGATCTAATTTTTTAGCTCTCAAATATAAATGAGAACATGATATTTATTTTTGTGTCTAGTTTATTTCATTTACCATGATGGCCTCCAGTTCCATCCATGTTGCTGCAAATGACACGATTTCATTCCTTTTAATGGCCAAATAGTATATGTACCAATTTTCTTTATCCTTTTATCTATTGATGGATTTTTAGGTTGATTTAATATCTTTGCTATTGTGGGAGTGCAGAAAGAAATATAGGAGTGCAGTTGTCCTTTTGCTATACTGATTTATTTTTCTTTGAATAGATACCCAGTAGTGGGATTCCTGAATTGAATGGTAGTCCTATTTGTAGTTTTTTGAGAAATCTCCATACTGTTTTCCATAGTGGCTGCACTACTGTACATCTCCACCAATGATATATGAGAGTTTTCTTTTCTCTGCATCCTCACCAACATGTTATTTTTTTGTAGGTTCTTTAATGCTAGCCACTCTGACTGGGATAAGATGATATCTCATTGTAGTTTTGATTTGCATTTCTCTGGTCATTAGTGGTGTTTTTTTGTTTTGTTTTTTTTGAGTTGGAGTCTCACTCTGTCGCCCAGACTGGAGTGC
>NW_007248822.1:839559-852918 GCF_000164805.1 Carlito syrichta
CCGGCTGATTTTTTGATTTATTGTAGAGATGAGGTCTCGCTGCCCAGGTGGGTCTCGAACCCGTGGGCTCAGGCAATCCACTCACCTCAGCCTCCCAAAGGCGTGGGATTACAGGCTGAGCCACTGAGCCCGGCATTAGTGGTGTTGAGCATTTGTTCATATACCTGTTGGCCCTTGGCATGTCTTCTTTTGAGGAATGTTTATTTATGTCTTCTGCCCACTTTAAAATATGATTATTTGCCTTCTTCTATTGAGTTGTCATGCAAGTACTATATGCTAACTGATTTGCCACTAGGACTCCAGTATTGTGTTGGTTTAGTTCCTTGTATGTTCCGGATATTAGACCCTTGTTGGTTGAGCAGTTTGCAAATATTTTCTCCTGTTCTGCAGGCTGTTTATTTTGTTGATTATTTCTTTTGTGGTGCAGAAACTTTTCAGTGTAATATATTTCCATTTATTTTTGTGTTATTGCCTGTACTTTTGAGATCTTAGTCATAAGTTCTTTGCTTAGACTGATGGCCGGGAGAATTTTCCATAGTATTTATTATTATTTTCTTTAAGAGACAGGTTCTTGCTCTGTCACCCAGGCTGGAGTTCAGTGGTGGGAGCATAGTTCACTGTAACCTTGAACTCCTAGGTTTAACTGATCCTCCTGCCTCAGACTCTTGAGTAGCTGGGACTAGCAGTGTGCACCATCACACTTGGCAAATTTTTAAATTTAAAATTTTTTGTAGAGATGGGGCCTCAGGCTGGTCTTGAACTCCTGGCCTCAAGTGATTCTTTCATGTCAGCCTCCCAAAGCACTGGGATTATGTGCGTGAGCTACCACACCCAGCCTCTTCTAGTATTTTTTTTTTTTAGTTTTGGGTCTTATGATTAAGTCTTTAATCCAATTGAGTTGATTTATGTATATAGTGAAAGATAGGGGTTCAGTTTCATTCTTCTGCATGTGGCTATCCAATTTTCCAGTACTATTTATTGAAGAGACTATCCTTTCCCTAATGTAGGTTCTTGTTGGTTCTGTCAAAGATCAGTGAATTGTAAATATGTGGTTTTATTTCTAGGTTCTCTAGTTGGCTTCATTGGTCAATGTGTCTATTTTTATATCGATACCATGCTGTTTTGGTTAGCATAGCTTTGTAATATATTTTGAAATCAAATAGTGAGATGCCTCCAGCTTTTTCTTTTTGCTGAGAATTGTTTTGGGTATTCAGGCTCATTTTGGGCTCCATATTAATTTTAATATTTTTTTCCTGTGAAAAATGAAATTAGTATTTTTTTAAAGGATAGCACTGAATCTTTAGTTTGCTTTGGGCAGTAATTTTAACAATATTAATTTTTCCAGTTCATGTGTGTGGGATTTTTTTTTCATTTCTTGCATCCTTTTAATGTCTTTTCATCAATGTTTTGTAGTTTTCCTTGTAGAGGTCTCTCACCTCTTCAGTTAAATTTATTCCTAGGTATATAATATTTTTATAGCTATTGTAAATGGAGTTACTTTCATGATTTCTTTCTCAACTAGATCAATATTGGTGTATAGAAATGCTACTGATATTTGTACACTGATTTTTGTATCCTGCATTTTTACTGAATTTATTTATCAACTCTAAGAGTTTTTTGGTGGAGACTTTGGGTATCTCTAGGTATAAGAGTTTATCATCTGTAAAGAGGGACAATTTAACTTAACTTCCTCTTTTGTTTTCTTTTCTTTTTTTTTTGAGTAGGAGTCTCACTCAGTCACCCAGACTGGAGGGCAGTGGCCGCTCCCGGCCACCGCAGCCTCGACCTGCTGGGCTCCGGTGATCCTTCCGCCTCAGTCTTCCCCAGCAGCCGGAATTACAGGCTGAGCCACGAAGCCTGGCCTAACCTCCTCTTTTCAACTTTGGATGCCTTTTATTTATTTATATTTCTTGCCTGAGTACTCTCTCTGAGTTCAAACTCTCAATACTATTTTGAATAAGAGTGGTGAAAAGGGGCATAAGATTTACTTTAAAAAAAAAACTATTCTAAACCGGGCTCGGTGGCTCAACCTGTAATCCCACGCCTTTGGGAGGCTGAGGTGAGTGGATTTGCCTGAGCCCGCGGGTTCGAGACCCGCCTGGGCAACTTGGCAAGACCTCATCTCTACAATAAACAAACAAACAAAAAATCAGCCGGGCGTGGTAGCGCACGCCTGTAATTCCGGCTACTCGGAAGGTTGAGGCGGAAGGATCGCCGGAGCCCAGCAGGTCCAGGCTGCGGTGGCCAGGAGCGGCCACTGCACTCCAGTCTGGTTGACTGAGTGAGACTCCTACTCAAAAAAAACAAAAACAAAAACAAAAAAACTATTGTAGTGAAAAAATTTAAACAAAGCAAACAGCTATGAAGAGCTTATGTTTTTATTTTCTAAGTTTTAGAAAATGTACTTATTTTATAAATTAGTGAAAGTTCAAGATTATTGCTATAAAAATGCCACTCATTTATTTGCATTCGTGTGTATATGTGTGTGTGTATATGTGTGTGTGTGTGTGTGTGTGTGTGTATTTTTTTTTTTATGAAGAGAAAGTTGTTTTACCAGAAATTGCACTTGAGCTATGACCCATCTCACTTACACCACAAGCGATATAAATACCCATGTTAACTTACTTAAAAAATTTTTTTTATTCTAAAGGTGTGCTGGGCAGCTTGGTGAGACCTCCTCTCTACAATAAATCACAAACACAGAAAAACTAGCTGGGCGTGACAGTGTGAGGCTGTAGTTCCAGTTACTTGGAAGGCTGAGGTGGAAGGATTGCCTAAGCCCAGCGAGGCTGCAGTGGCTGTGAGTGTGCTACTGCACTCCAGCTTGGGCAACAAGAGTGAGACTCCAACTCAAAAAAAAAAAAAAAAGTTGTGGGGCACAATTCAGAATTAGGTATACAAGTGGTCATTGTACAGGGAAAGTTTGGGCCTCTCTTTGGTCCCTACTATGCCTGGTTTGAGATCAGGTACCCTTGTTGATGTCGTGTCCCGCACCCCACTCCCCTGGCAGTATCCTGCTACTGCCAATCCCTTTCTTGTCGTGGTAATGGTAAATGTTCAGGGTCTGCTTATGAGAGAGAACAGTGATACTCTGTTCTTTGTTTCTGTGATAGATCACTGAGTATGATAGACTCTAAATTCATTCAAGTTGCTGTGAAGTCCATATGTTTGTCTTTCTTTATGGCTGTAAATAGGGTGGAATATTCCATTGTGTATGTACCATATTTTATCCAGTCCAGTTTTGAGGGGCAGAATGGTTGCTTCCATGTTTTTGCTGTTGTGAATAGAGCTGCAACAAACACGGGTGTGCAGATATCTTTTTGTAGAATGATTTGAGTTCCTCCGGGTATATTTCCAGCAGGGGGACTGCTGGGTCATATGGAAGGTCAGTTTTAGTTCCTTCAGAAATCACCACACTGTCTTCAAAAAGGATGTACTAGTTTGCATTCCCACCAGCAGTGTAGAAGCATTCCTTTTGCTCTGCATCCTTGCCAGCATCTGTTGTTGTTTGTTTCATTAATGATGGCCACTCTTACTGGGGTTAGGTGGCATCTCAGTGTGGTTTTGATTTGCATTTCTCTGATGATGAGTGAGACTGAGCACTTTTTCATATGTCTGTTGGCTGCTTGTATATCTTCTTTTGAGAAGTGTCTATTCATGTCTTTTGCCCACTTTTTAATGGGGTTGTTTATTTTTTCCTTTCGGCTCATTTGAGTTCCTTGTAGATCCTGGATGTTAGGCCTCTGTCAGATATATGGTTGGCAAATATTTTTTCCCATTCTGTGGGCTGTCTCCCCGTTCTCTTGATGGTTTCTTTTCTTTGCAGAAACGTTTCAGTTTTATGAGGTCCCAGTTGTCTATCTTATCTCTTATGGCGTGGGCACTTGATCAGGAATTGGTTGCCAGTTCCAATTTCTATAATGGTGTCTCCTGTATTTTCCAAGGTTCTTGTAGTTTGAGGCTTTAATGTTTAGGTCTTTGATCTGTTTGGAGTTGATTTTTATGTATAGTGATAGGTAGGGGTCCTGTTTCAATCTTTTGCATATGGTCAGCCAGTTTTTCCAGTACCATTTACTGAATATGTACTCTTCTCCCAAGTGGTTGTTGGTGGAGGCTTTGTTGAAGATGAGTTGGTTGAGAAATTGAGGTTTTGCTTCTGAATTCTTTATCCTGTTCCATTGGTCCACATGCCTATTCTTGTACCAATACCTGGCTGTTTTGATTATCGTAGCCTTCAAGGAAAGTTTGAAGTCTGGAAGTCTGATACCTCCTGCTTTGTTTCTTTTTTTTTTGAGTTGGAGTCTCTCTCTGTCACCCAGATTGGAGTGCAGAGGCCGCTCCCGGCCACCACAGTCTCGACCCGCTGGGCTCCAGCGATCCTTCTGCCTTAGCCTTCAAAGTAGCTGGAACTACAGGCGCGCGCTACCACACCCGGCTCATTTTTTATTTATTGTGGAGATGAGGCCTCGCCAAGTTGCCCAGGTGGGTCTCGAACCCGCGGGCTCAGGCAATCCACTCACCTCGACCTCCCAAAGCGCGGGATTACAGGCTGAGCCACCAAGCCCGGCCCCTGCTTTGTTTCTTTTGTTAGGGATTGTTTTGGTTATTCATGGTCGTTTATGTTTCCATATGAATTTTTGTATTGTCATTTCCTGGTCTCAGAAGAATGATGTTGGTAATTTAATGGGTATTGTTTTGAATTTGTAGATTGCCTTTGGTAGGATGGACCGCTTAAGGATGTTGGTTCTTCCTATCCATTAGTATGGAATATTTTTCCATTTGTTGTATCTTCTTGGATTTCTTTGAACAGCGTTTTGTAGCTTTCATTGTAAAGGTCTTTCACTTAACTTACTTTTTTTTAAAAAAAGTTTTTATTATGGATAATTTAAAACATACACAAGTTGAGGGAAAAATAGTATAATGAACCCCCAAGTACCCTTCACTGAGTTTCAGTAATTGTCAACACCTGGGCAATCTTATTTCACCTACCCACTAACTTCTCTCTACCTTAGTTCATGCTGAAGCTAATCCTAGGCTTTATATAATTTGATGTATGTGTGCTGCCGTATGTATATCTCTAAAATATACTTTTTACTATATTTAAAAATTCATAAAAATTTAAAAATATCATTGTGTTCAATCTGTGTTCAATTTCTTCAATGACATTTTAAAAAATTGCTTTGTTTGAGTCAGGTGTCAAACATGGTCCACACATTGTTCTTAGCTGGCATATTTCTTAAATCTATAGATTCCTCTCTTTTAAATTGTTTTCTTTTTGTTTCGGTCTTTTTATAGAATTCCTAGACCTTGGAAAATTACTAATCCATTCCCTCAGTTTCATGTCTGGCAAGATCACACCTAAATTACTGGGACAGAGAGGTGCTGTCTGAGAAAGTTTCCATTTTGATTAAATTAGCTCTCTTGGGGTCTGTTCTACACTGAGATATTTGAGATTGTGAAGATATTTTGCAGAAGGGAGATACCTAAATTAACTAATGTGCACAATATATTGTAGTGCTGGAAAGACTGCTTATTTGCTCTAACTCCATTAATTAGGATTTACTTAGGTGTTTAACCTGACAATAAGAGGTTTTCTTTGTTAGATGCAAGGGATTACTATGAGAGTGCAAAGAACCTTTCTTAGTGGAAGAATTCCTCCAAGGATGATATGTCCCTTCTGTGAGTCTCCGAAATTCTTATCTTAGCCAGAAATTCAGTTAAACAGTATTTATATGCTACCTTATATTATCAAAAGGTAATTGGTGTTTTCCTTAGAATCCTGGCCAAATTCCAACTCTGATAAATACATTCTACTTCCCCAAATTTCCCCTGCAATTTCAAATGGATTTGGCATTCTTAATTACCTGTCCCAACCTGTTGCTTGGTGTTGAAGTTCACCTATTAAGCAGCGCTGCATTTGGTTTCAGAAGAACCCAGGCAAATGGCAAACAAATGTATGTGTATATATGTGTGTATAAATGACTCTGAGGGTTCTAGAACTTAAACTTATTTTCTAACATGAAAATGTTTAAATCTGAAGAGAGAAAGAGAGAGAGAGAGAGAGAGAGAGAGAGAATATATTCATTCCACAATGATGAGGCCTTTCATTTACTTCATAAACTTTGATTAAGAATTTTGTATGTGTTCTCCTTGGTTTACTAAACTCTGGTCTGGTCTTGTGGCTTTTTGAGCTATGGTTGCGATGTTTTCCTAGCTTTGGATTCCCTCCTCTACCTTGGGGAAGTGAATCTCTTCTTTCTCTCTAATTTCTTTTTTTTTTTGAGTTGGAGTCTCACTCTGTCGCCCAGACTGGAGTGCAGTGGCCGCCCCCGGCCACCTCAGCCTCGACCTGCTGGGCTCCGGCGATCCTTCCGCCTCAGCCTTCCGAGTAGCCGGAATTACAGGCATGCGCTACCATGCCCGGTTTATTTTTTGATTTATTGTAGAGATGAGGTCTCGCTGCCCAGGCGGGTCTCGAACCCGCGGGCTCAGGCAATCCACTCACCTCAGCCTCCCAAAGGTGCAGGATTACAGGCTGAGCCACCGAGCCCAGCTTCTAATTTCTAAATAAAGTATATTTTCCAATCTAAAAAAAAAAAAAGGAATTTTGTATGTGTGAGACATTGCTCCAGATGTCATGGGGATACAAAGATGAGTTAGGTAATAGTTCCTGCCTTAGAAGAACATGTAGTTTAGTAGGGTAGATATTTTTTATAATATTAGGTAGTGCTAATTACCTTTTTAAAAAAAAATCTTCTTTATAGTGGATAAAAACTTGAACAAATTACTAACCTCTTTTTCTTAGGCTTTCTCATCTGTAAAAATGGAGATGAATATCTATCTCTGAGTGTCTTGTGAATGTTTTATGATTTGAAGTACTTAAGATATTGCCAGGCACACAGCAAGTGCTCGGTGACCATTAGCTATTGCAGGGTTTTAAATGTGTCACTTAGGTCAGTTGCTAGAAAATGTTAATGCCGTGGAAGACTGAATTGGGTTGAGCATACAGACACAGATATCTTAACTCTCTAGACTAGAGAACCATGGGTGGACAACTCACCCATCCCATAAATGCCAGGATTACAGGAGAATTCCATACCCAAGTGCCTAGCAGGCTCTAAATCTTTCATTTACTAGATCTCTGTTATAGGTCATAAAGTCGGGAGAAGGAATTGGTATCCTTCTGTTCTCGCTCCATCATCTAATTTAAAATTTTGAGTGGTGTTAGGGACAGAGATTTGGAAATTCAGAGCTTTAAAGTTGTTACAACAGGAGAAAATAAAAACTTTACTGTTTGACACTGGCACACGTTCCAAAGTCCCTCCCTCTTTAACAAGCTTTAAGCTTTCATATGAGACATAAGGTACTTAAGGGAAAAAGTATTGCCACAAGGCTAATGATGACAACAGCTGCCAGCACACCTTCCATCAAAAGCATGTGAAGACTTGAAACAAACCTGAGCTCCGGTTTGTTTTAGAAGCATCACTGTGACATGCCTGTGCCGGCAGAGGCTCTGCATACATTCCTTAACACTAGGACTCCAAGACGCACAGGATGCCAGAAGCCCAGTGGTAATGAGAGAGCAATTGTGAAGTTTCATTCAGATGGTGTTCTTTCATTGTGGGAATGCTGGCTCAGAAAGCTTGGTGTACTGGGCAACAAGGAAGAATGGGCCAATTCCTTTCCTTCACCAGGCATTAGAGTCTGGCTAATTCATTTACTCATCCCCTCATCCTTCAGAAACTTATTGTCTGCCTACTGTATTCAGAGGCACTGTGTGGGTGATTAAAACAAGTAAAATATATATATATTTTTTCACAAGTACCAGTCCTCTTTTATTAAGGCGTTCTTATTAGGGTATGGAAGGATTCAGCAGTGGTCAAGTTCCTCATGGAGGGGTGCTGGGCCAAAGAGGTCATGGTCAGGAGAGGGGAGTGCACCCTCTTCAGTGGTACTTGTGTAGCCGCTCATGTTTAAGCTCTTTGTAAGAAAGGCAGTAGCTGAAAAGTACATAAGCCGCCAGCATCATAGAAACCCCGGAGATGCTCCCTTTCTTCATGTTGATGTACTTGTAGTAGCGGTGGTAACCTCTTTGAAATGCTCCAAGTATGCCATTAGGGGTGAAATACCACATCAACATCCAGCTTGGAAGCTCCCCTAGTTCGACATCCATGAGTTTCTTCTCCTTCACTGGTATGACCGAGGCCATCTTAGAGTCTTGGTGTCCACTGTCCAAGTAAAATATTATATTTAGAACTGACAGTGGATGATAAGCTTCATATTCTCTTCTTTGTACATTTTAGAGAAAATTCACTGGGATGCTATAAATCAGTGGCCCCCAACCTTTTTGGCATCAAGGACTGGTTCTGTGGAAGACAATTTTTCCATAGATGGCGGGAGGGAGCGGGGAGGGGCGGTGGGGACATTGGGCATTAGATGCTCATAAGGAGTGAGTAACTTAGATCCCTCATATACGTAGTTCACAATAGGGTTTGTGCACTTATGATAATCTAATGCCACCACTGATCTGGCAGCAGACAGAGCTTCACTCACCTGCCACTCTCTTCCTGCTGTGCAATGGATTCTTAACAGAGTATCCATCTGCAGCCTGGGTGTTGGGGACCCCTGCTTTATTTTATTTTAATTAATTAGTTAATTAATTAATTCATTTATTGAGTTGGAGTCTCTGTCACCCAGACTGGAGTGCAGTGGCCGCTCCCGGCCACCGCAGCCTCACCTGCTGGGCTCCAGCAATCCTTCCGCCTCAGCCTTCCAAGTAGCTGGAACTACAGACGCGTGCTACCACGCCCGGCTAATTTTTGATTTATTGTAGAGATGAGGTCTCAGCAAGTTGCCCAGGTGGGTCTCGAACCTGCGGGCTCAAGCAGTCCACTCACCTCAGCCTCCCAAAGGTGCAGGATTATAGGCTGAGCCACAAAGCCCAGTTACTCCTGCTTTAAATTGAATCAAATCAACAGATATATACAGAGGTGCCTAAAAATATATACACACTTTAAGCTATGTTATCTATGTATTAGTTTTCAAAGTTGAATTAAATTATGGTAGCAATGTGTAGTATGACATTTGCTCAACCATGCTTCTGCCATTTTCTTTGACTGTCCTGCCACATAGTAACGCTAGCATTTATTTGATTAATGCCATCTTTTGAGCAAATGTCATGCTTAAACTGTGTATACATTTTTTGGCACCCCTGTATATATAATATGACTACAAAATGCAGTGAATTTGATTCTCCTATATTGAGAATTTACTATGGGCAAAATGTAGTGAATTTGATTCTATTATGTTGATATTTTACTAGGTACTGAGGAAATCCTAAAACAAAAATGGAGATTCTAATACCTAGGTTGGCACTAGAGCAGACGACTTCATCAGTTTCACAAAGAGCAATCTGGGTATGTTTGTTTTTTCTGGGAAACAAATTCTGCTTATATATGTATGGTCCCTTTACTAAGACAGTTACCTATATATCAGGTAGCTAGCTCATTCTAAAAACCCTAAATTGGCAAGTTGTGATTTTTTTTTTTTTCAAATAAAATCTTCATTGCCAGAACTTGAAGGACAGTGTATACCTGTGTAACGACTACTACGCATATAACTGTTTGGGGCTCATTCTATAGGAAACGAGGTCTTGCATTTCACAAACAAATGAAAGAGAAGTAACATGTACTGCTTTAGACTAGAATTGTTTTGAACACTAATGTGGTTTATTGTAGCTAGTGTTATGCTTGTAGCCTAGAATTTTGCGTTCTTTCTTCAGAGTAACAGAGTCAAGAAACATTTGAATACATGCCAACTCTTGCCGCTGAGTCTTCAGCAGAATGTTTTCTTGCATCATGGCCCATGCATTGTAAAGTTCACTTTGTGCACCAGTAGGAAGACTTTGCTGATTCTTCTCCCAGTCCTGGAAACTCTTGACAGTATACATTGTCAATTTGTTGCTGTTTCATCACCACAGTTAGAGCTTGTAGCAAAATCTTCACTTCCTTTTCTTTTTTTTCTTTTTGAGTTGGAGTCTCACTCTATCGCCCAGACTGGAGTGCAGTGGCCGCTCCCGGCCACCGCAGCCTCGACTTGCTGGGTTCTGGCGATCCTTCTGCCTCAGCCTTCCAAGTAGCTGGAACTACAGGCACGCACTACCATGCCCAGCTGATTTTTGATTTATTATAGAGATGAGGTCTCACCAAGTTGCCCAGGCAGGTCATGAACCCACAGGCTCAGCCTCCCAAAGGCGCGGGATTACAGGTTGAGCCACTGAGCCCGGCTTCACTTCCTTTTCAACCGTAACAGCTAGTTTTTCTTGTAGTTCCTCAGCCTTCTGCATGTCTCTTTCCCAGTCTTGCTGCAAAGTCTGAAACGTCTCAGCATATTTGTAAAAAAGCTGCATCCTTCCCTCTTGTTGTACTTATGGAGTTTGCTCAATGGTGTCCTTGGTGGCTTTGATGGAAGCATCTGTGTTCATTTTCTCTCTGAGAAGCCTGCACAGCCACCTCCTGGGATGTCTGGATCTCGCAAGTTGTGATTTTAACCTGCAGAGGTGTTTGTGGGCTGTCCATACACATTCTTGCTTTTCTCCCTTCAATTTGAGTGACTGGTGGAAACCCATCTTCCCCTTCAACATTTTTAAAGATTATAGTTCTGTAAGTATCTGGTGGGATAAATAGTGCATATTTAGTGTCTCCATCTCAAACCATATTTGTCTTTCACATGTAGAGTGAGAGGGAGACTTGGAAAAAGTTTGTACAAACCTAATAAAATCTATGCTGTCTATCAAAGTTTTTTTTAAATAAAATAGTAAAAAATGTGCTATATTTCTAAGTTCTATGAAAAAACAAGAGTTATTTTTTATTTTTTTGAGTTGGAGTCTCACTCTGTCACCCAGGCTGGAGTGCAGTGGCACGCTCCCAGCCACCACAGCCTTGACCTTCTGCTTCAGCCTTCCAAGTAGCTGGAACTACAGGCGCATGATCCACACCCAACTAATTTTTTGACTTATTGTAGAGGTGAGGTCTCGCCAAGTTGCCCGGGCTGGTCTCAAACCCCTGGACACAGGCAATCCTCTTGCCTTGGCCTCCCAAAGTGCTGGGATTACAGGCTTGAGCTACCGCGCCTGACCAAGAATTTTTTATTAAACTATTATTATCAGATTGATATGCTAAGACTCAATTATAAATTTTGTTCTCTTTGTTATCTGAAAAGCCAGTTATATTCATTTGTAGCCATCCTTTTTTCCTACCATATTCTTTTTTTTTGAGTTGGAGTCTCACTCTGTCGCCCAGAATGGAGTACAGTGGCTGCTCCCGGCCACTGCAGCCTCAACTTGCTGGGTTCTGGCGATCCTTCTGCCTCAGCCTTCCAAGTAGCTGGAACTACAGGCGCGCGCTACCACGCCCAGCTGATTTTTGATTTATTGTAGAGGTGAGGTCTCACCAAGTTGCCCAGGCGGGTCTCGAACACGCGGGCTCAGGCAATCCACTCACCTCAGCCTCCCAAAGGCGCGGGATTACAGGCTAAGCCGCCGAGCCCGGCTCCTACCATATTCTTAAAACAATAAATAAATTTTATTCAACTCATCCTCCCTACTTCTTGCCAATTTCATTGTGCTTTGAAGTCCATGAAATCTACCTGCCTTTATGTGTCTTCTATAATGTCCAGGATAATAAGCCTCAAACTCCTGGGTTCACGTGATCCTCCTTCCTAAGCCTCCTGAGTAGCTAGGACAATAGGTGCATGTCACTATGCCCAGCTGATTATTTTTAAAATTAAAAAAAAATTTTTTTTGGTCGAGAGTGGGGTCTCACTATGTTGCCCAG
The DNA here is from genome assembly GCF_000164805.1 of Carlito syrichta. Classification (NCBI taxonomy): domain Eukaryota; kingdom Metazoa; phylum Chordata; class Mammalia; order Primates; family Tarsiidae; genus Carlito; species Carlito syrichta. The sequence continues at coordinate 851,394 of NW_007248822.1, forward strand.
GCTGGTCTCAGTTTCTCGGCTTCAAGTGATCCTCCTGATTCAGCCTCCCAAAGCATTGGGATTATAGGTATGAGCCACTACACTTGTCAACTTCTCATTTCTGAAAATACAGCAATATCATGGTGAGTCAATGGATTATAAACTTCATATTTAGTAGAACTAGGTTATTTATAGGTAGCAAATGAAGAAAACAAATGTCAGCTTAATGGAAGTCATATTGCAATTTTAATTCTTTGAATGTGCAGGCACAATTTACACAAACTTCTATTATGTTTCTGTTTCCAGGTAAGATGGAGCAAGCACATTCCACCTTATCTCTCCCACTCAATACAGGTATAAAAATCTGTGCAAAATGCATGGAGCACATATTTGAGGACTCTGAAAAGTAAATAAGTACGCAAATGGCAGAAGAACAGAATTTAAAGTACCACCAAATAGGTGGTGATATGACCACTTCTTGTCCTCTATTGACCCCCATTCTGAACTTGAGGCATCTCCAAACCAAAAGGGAGCACTGTCATGGACAGAGAGTACCCCAGGAGGAGTTCTTTAGTTCTTCCAGGAAAGAGATCACCTAACATTCAGAGAAAGAGTTGGAAGTCCCCCCATTCTTCCTCTTCCTCCCTCCGCTTCCTCCTCCTCTCCCCCTTCTTCTTCCTTCTCTTCCTCCTCATCTGCTTCTCTTCTTTCTCCTCTTTTTCTTTAAATTTCGACTCCATTCTCTTATACCTTAGTCCTTAGGTAATCAGGCTGTGATGGGACAGTGGCAGCACAAACAGCAGCGGCTGGGGTCCTCCACACCCATAACTGAGGGTCGGAAACATTTCTTCATGATTGTAGATCGGTGATCTCAAAAGTATGGTGAAGTGAAGCCCCGATGTTCTCCTCCATCCACCCCTTATCTTACGGCTTGGGTCCAGAGAGGGACCAATAGCAAATGTAGAGAAGTCCAGATCCCTGATCAGAACATTGAAAATGGAATGCTAAAATGCCAGAAGCACCAGGTAGAACATGGAGGGGGAAAGTCTGGGAAGAAAATCCAGAACTTGAAGTCCAGAACTCACCCTTGTTTTGTGCTTGTTGGAATCTGATTCTCAACAGCATGCCAAAAACTTTAACTCGGCTCAGTTCAAGTCCCAGACTGGTCATTGGATGGCACACATGGGGAACACAGCTGAACACCAGGAAAATCTCAACTTTCATGAGAATCAATGGATGCCAATGATAAGGTGTCACAGATGTTGGAATTTTCTGATAATATATACTCAAAGAAATAAGAACATACACTCTTGAAAATAATGAAAAGATAGAGTCTTAACAAAGAAATAGATAATAACCAAATGGAAAATTTAGAACTGAAAAATACAGTGACTAAAATTTTAAAAATTGTAGAATGGGCTTTATAGCAGAGGAAGATGAAAGAAAGTTCAGTGAATGTGAAGATAGATTAATAGAAATTATTAAATCTGCCGGGCTCGGTGGCTCAGCCTGTAATCCCAGCACTTTGGGAGGCTGAGGTGAGTGG
>NW_007248822.1:852938-853861 GCF_000164805.1 Carlito syrichta
ATCGCCGGAGCCCAGCAGGTCGAGGCTGCAGTGGCCAGGAGTGTGCCACTGCACTCCAGTCTGGGCGAAAGAGTGAAAGAAACTCCAACTCAAAAAAACAACAACAAACCCCGGGCGTGGTAGCATGTGCCTGTAGTTCCAGCTGACTCCAACTCAAAAAAAGAAAAGAAAAGAAAAGAAAAAGTTCTCCATTGCATCTGAAGTAGCAAAATATTGGTTCTAAGTGTACTGAGAAAATTTAAGTGTGTATACTGTAACAAACCACCACCACCACACACATACGCATTATACAAAGCAGAATAATTAAAAATGAAAATAAAGTGAAATGCTAAATAATGCTCCAGTAACCCAAAAGAAAAACAAAAGGATAACAGAGGAAGGACAAACATAGGGAAGAATGAGTAAACAAATAATAAAGTGGTGGCCTAAATTCAAACATATCAACAATAATATTAAATGTAAATGTTCTAAACACATCAGTTAATAGCTAAAAAGATATCATTCAACTATATGCTGTCTACAAAAAAATATTTCAAGTATTAAGATATAGGGCCATGAGTGGTGGCTCATACCCATAATCCTCGCACTCTGGGAGGCTGGGGGCATCAGTGCACTGCACTCCAGCCTGTGTGACAGAGTGAGACCCTGCGTATATATGCGTATGGATATAGGAAGTTTAAATTTAAAAGAATGGAAAAAGACATATGCAAACACTAATCAAAAGAAAGCTGGCATAATTATAGCAATATCAGACAAAGTAGACTTCAGAGAAAAGAAAATCACCAGGGATAAAATGAGACATTATTGATATGAGTCAACTCACTAAGAAGACATACAAATCTAAATGTATATACCCCCCTAGCCGGGCTCGGTGGCTCAGCCTGTAATCCCGCGCCTTTGGGAGGCTGAGGTGAGTGGATTGC
>NW_007248822.1:853882-855267 GCF_000164805.1 Carlito syrichta
TGCAACATTATTCACTATAGCTAAAATATTGAACTAACTCACAAGATTATTTGTTTATTCACTTTATGACCACCAGTACTGAGTTACAGTGTCTTGACTAATGTAACTTTACAGTAAGACTTGAAATCAGGTAGTATGAATTCTCCAATTGTGTTTTTTAAAAATTATTCTTATTATTATGGGTCCTTTGCTTTTCTATTTAAATAGTGAAGTCAATTTCTACCAAGAAGGACTTGGAATTCAGATTGGATTTGTATTAAACTATAGTTCAGTTTGAGAAGTGATATGTTAACCATACTGAATTTTCCAATCAGTGAACATTTAGGTCTTGTTTATTTAAGTTAAACAGTTTTAGTATGTCAATGTTGCAAACACATTTTTAAATTTATCAGTAAGCATTTCAAAATTTTAGCACTATTCGAAGTGGTGTTTATGCTTCAATTTCATTTCCAATTGCTTTCTGTCAGTCAATAAAAATTGTTATTAATATTGATACTGTATTGTGAGACCTTGTTTGCTTATTAGTTTAAGTTACCCTTTTGTAATCTATATACATAGAGGATCGTGTGAGCTATGAAAAAAGAAACAGTTGTTTAATCTTGTATAGTCTGTTTGCATTTCTTTTACTTGTCTTGTTTCAATGCCTAGAACTTCTAGTACAAGAATAAACATAAGCCGGGCTCGGTGGCTCAGCCTGTAATCCCGCGCCTTTGGGAGGCTGAGGTGAGTGGATTGCCTGTGCCCGCGGGTTCGAGACCCGCCTGGGCAGAGAGACCTCATCTCCACAATAAATAAAAAAAATCTGCCGGGCGTGGTAGTGCGTGCCTGTAATTCCGGCTACTTGGAAGGCTGAGGCGGAAGGATCGCCGGAGCCCAGCAGGTCGAGGCTGTGGTGGCCGGGAGCGGCCACTGCACTCTAGTCTGGGCGACAGAGTGAGACTCCAACTCAAAAAAAAAAAAAAAAAGAATAAACATAAATAATTGAAAACAAGTAACATGGTGCTTTTCCCTAATATTAAATATATATTTTTTCTGTATCTGAATTTTATTTACATGATGAGATTCTAGACTATGAGCTGATATGACAATGGAAAGAAACATGGAGGTTTAGTGGGAGAGAATGAATTGGATAAAATTCATGATAATTAAGAGTTTCCTAAGTGAGAGGCTGTCATCTTACAGAAATGGTAAGAGAAGTTCAACACATTTTTTAAATTAGTACAATGGTTACACTTCTCTCACTGGGCTACTTTTCTAAGTAGCTCCTTATTTATCCTCCTCTTGCAACTTACTTTACTTGATTTTTAAAATTTTTGATAATTTGTTTTTATTTCAATTGCGGTAGGGGGTACAAATATTTTTTGGCCTGGGCTTTACGTGTACCT
>NW_007248822.1:855287-862321 GCF_000164805.1 Carlito syrichta
CCCAGCCACTACAGCCTTGACCTGCTGGGCTCTGGCGATCCTTCCTCCTCAGCCTTCCAAGTAGATGGAACTACAGGCACGTGCTACCATGCCCAGCTAATTTTTTGATTTACTGTAGAGATGAGGTCTTGTCAAGTTGCCCAGGCGGGTCTCGAACTCATGGGCTTGGGCAATCCATTCACCTCAGCCTCCCAAAGCACAGGATTACAGACTGAGCCACTGAGTCCGGCTATTTCTAAAATTTGTATGCAAAGACAAGAAAGATAATCCCAGAATAGCCAAAACAATTTTGGGGGAAAATAAAAGGATAAAGTTGGAGGACTTGTGCTATCTGATGTTAAGATTTGCTACAAAGTTACAGTAGCCAATATAGTGTGTTGACGAAGTGATAGATATGTAGATCAGTGGAACAGAATAGAGTCCAGAAATTGGCCCACTGAAATATGGTAAATTGATTTTTGATGAAACTGCAAAGGCAATTCAGTGGAGAAGGGATCATCTTTCACCAAGTGGTATGGGGCTAATTGGATACAGATATTCCAAAAAAATTAACCCCCACCTATATCTCATGCCTTATACAAAAATTAAATAAGAATGGATCATAGTTCTAACTCTAAAATGTAAACCATAAAACTTTTAGATGAAGTCATGGGAAGGAATATTCATGACCTGGGAGGATTAGGCAAAGAGTTCTTAGATATAATATTGAAAGCATGATCCAGTGAATAAACACTTGATAAATTGGACTTCAAAATTTACAATTTTTGCTTTTCAAAAGACGTTGTTAAAATAGTGAAAAGATGAGATCTTAACACTATTCAAAATTTGCTGATCCTCAGGGTAGGTACCTGCTTCTTTTCTCCTTTTCTGCTTTTTTATTTTTTTATTTCTTTATTTTGAGTTGGAGTCTCACTCTCACCCAGACTGGAGTGCAGGGGCATGCTCCTGGCCACCACAGCCCCACCCTGCTGGGCTTAGGCGATCCTCCCGCCTCAGCCTTCCAAGTAACTGGAACTTCAGGCGCGCGCTACCACTCCCGGCTAATTTTTTATTTATTGTAGAGACGAGGTCTCGCCAAGTTGCCCGGGCAGATCTTGAACCCGTGGGTTTAAGCAATCCACTCGCCTCGGCCTCCCAAAGTGCTGGGATTACAGGCTGAGCCACTGAGCCCTGGCCCTCTTTTCTCCTTTTTATTCCACTGGGCTAGAATTTAGTCCTATGACCTCAAGACCCAGATCTTTACTCATCACCAGGGCATCCATCTGCAGTGTTTACTTTGCACTAAGTAGCCCCCCGGAGTGTTTTTCTCACTCAGGCTGGCCTTGGGCCATGAGAAACACATTCTCTGGATCTGCAGTTGGTGAGAGTGCAGCTAATTCTGTTTTCATTTGGCCACCTCAGTCCTTCAATTCTAAAAAGTTGTCTAATAGCTAGAACGAAATCACCACCTACTAGTTACAAATTAACTAGAAACTGAGAATAAAAAAATATATATATAACACATTTGTGGATTATCTGGAAAAATGCTCACTCCCAGGTTTGCACTACCCTTGTTTGCATGTGTCTTGCTTCCTACAGGTGTGTTCAAATAAGAAAAATAAATCTTATAAAATTAATCTAAGCAAAACATAGGCAGATGTCACTTTTGCTGCAAAGAGTTTCCTGAAAGGTTTAAAATAAACTCATAGTTACTGCTTCTCTACTGTTAGATTATCCCTGCAAACAGTTTTCTCTATACATAGAAAATTAAGAGTTAATATGTTGAGTTAACATGATACTTAAATAGAAGAACTTAATTTTGGTTTCTTTTCTTTTTTAGATTGGAAAAAAAGTTTTATTTAGAAATTAGATTAGAGAGAAAAGGGAAATCAACCTCTCCCAGACTGGAGAATGGACTAGAGTTTACAGAGAAGCATAAAGTCCAGATTTTTTATTCTTATCAAGAAAAAATACCCTTCAAACATCCATTTTATCAAAAAATTTTTTTCCATAAGCTAAAAAGTTGCTTTTTGTCTCCCTCGCTTAAAATTATTTTATGGCAATTAATGAGCAGATAATTCTCTTTGTGCTGTGACACAGTAACTATTTTGTTGGGCGGGGGGGGAAGATCAGTTTAACCAGTTGTTTTGGCATTACCTAGCTTGGAATTGATCAATTAATGAATAGATGGAACTTGAGATTTAATGATACACATGAATGATTTAAAATTTCTGGGTGTTACTGGGTGGTAATTTAGTATTTTCCTCTGTTAAATTTCGTCCTTTCTCATCTCTTTTTCATACTCTTACAATGGCTGTTTAGCGATCTTGACTACTCCAACTTACCCCCTTCAAACTATCCTCCCCACTGCCATTTGATGACCTTTCTAATTTGGCTGGGTGGAGTAGCCCATGCCTGTAATCCCAGCACTTTGGGAAGCCGAGGTGGGAGGACTGCTTGAGACCAGGAGTTCAAGACCAGCCTAGACAACATAATAAGACACATCTCTACAAAATAATTAAAAATTAACTGGGCATGGTGGTGTGTGCCTATAATTCCAGCTACTCAGGGGGCTGAGTCAGGAGGATAGTTTGAACTCATGAGTTGGAGGCTGCGGTAATCCATGATTATGCTACTGTACTCCAGACTGGGCAACAGAGCGAGACTTTGTCTCAAAAAGCAAACAAATCCAAAACAACAACAACAAGAACAACAAGCCCACCTCTGAGGTTGATCTTTCTAATTTGATCATGCTGCTCCCCTGCTTAAAAATCCCCCAGGGGTTCTGTAGTCTGTGTAAAATAGTGTTCATATTCTTCAGCTGGCCTTTGGGACTTCAAAAGCTAATCCCAATCTGCTCCATTAGTTTTATTTTCTTTAACATCTTTTCCTCACATTCTATAGTTGTTCTCTGAACATAGACTCTTTTTTCAGGTCTTCCCATCCTGCACATCCTGTTCAATTATCGGTCCCATTGCCCCTGTTCCCTCTCCATCGTGAATTCCTTCTCATATCTTTAATTTCCAAGTCAGGTGTCACCTTCTTTGTGAAATAAACCCTCGATGCTCCTCCCTGCCACATTATGTCATTGTCGTGTATTTTTAGATGCTTGTGACAAGACAGTGCAAGTATTTGTTGGCTTACGAATTTTGTCCAGCAGAGCGTGAGCTCCTTGAAGGGAGGGTTTGTGTATTTCCCTATCTTGAATCCTAGCCCAGCGCCTGAGATAGTCAACACTCAGGCAACATGTGAGGAATGAGCGACTGATTGCCTGAAAGAGTGAATGTACTTTTAGTGGTTTATCACTTACTCATAAAGTAGGTACCCTGGGAGAATTGGCATGGCTATACTTCCATAAATTTCCCTTTATAATGAAGCGAGTGCCCGAAAGAGGTTGTGAAACTCTCATGGGGCCGCTTGTTCCCTTCCTATTCATGGACTTGGGCCAGGGCATTGGAAGAGAGGTATGACTGTAATTATTAAGCAATGCTTTTAGAATTCCTAAACATGGCAAAGTGTTTGACATATGAAAATTTAATTTGGCTTAAAGCTGCAGGAATTCAAGCCCCCCAAATATATTAGAGTTATCTCTCTGTAAACAGCCTGATAAACTGTGTCTTTTTTTTTTTTTTTTGAGTTAGAGTCTCACTCTGTCCCCCAGACTGGAGTGCAATGGCCTCTCCCGGCCACCGCAGCCTCGACCTGCGGGGCTCCAGTGATCCTTCCGCCTCAGCTTTCCAAGTAGCTGGAACTACAAGTGCACGCTACTACGCCCGGCTAATTTTTTGATTTGTTGTAGAGATGAGGTCTCACCAAGTTGCCTAGGTGGGTCTCAAACCCACGGGCTCAGGCAATTCACTCACCTCAGCCTCCCAAGGTGAGGGATTACAGACTGAGCCACCAAGCCCGGCTTCATTTTCACATCATAGAAGTACTTCCTTAATAGGGCCTTGTTCAAAGTAGGTGCTCAATAAATATTTGTTAAAGGAACAGATTTTCCCCCCACCTAATGAAATTATAATAGCAAATGGCTCCTATGCCTGTGTTCCCCTGTACATCTATGTATGAACATGATCCTGCAACTCTTAGTAGCATAGAATGTCAAACCTAGGACCTTCGAGTTTACACTGCTGGATATTCTCAAGTTAAAGATGAGAAACTGGCCAGGCATGGTGGCTCATGCCTGTAATCCCAGCACTTTGGGATGCTGAGGCAAGAGATTGCTTGAGCAATCAAGACCTCATCTGTACAAAAAAAACCAAAACAATTCGCCGGGTGTGGTGGCATGTACCTGTAGTCCCAGCTACCCAGGAGGCTGAGACTGGAGGGTCGCTTGAGCCCAGGAGATTGAGGCTGCGGTGAGCCGTGGTTGTGCTACTACTCTCCTGCCTGGGTGAGAGTCCAACTCAAAAAAAGGATTAAAAACAAGCTGGAGAAACTGAGGACTAGAGAGAAAAATTACAGTTTTTATAGGTCAAAAATGATCCTAAATTTGCAATTTCATTTGTTGCAGCCGTAGTCAAAGTGTACATTGCATATCAAGATGTAGCAATTAAAGAAATAATGACTAAAGTAAAAATTAAACACCAAATGGATTAGCTTCCAAGTCACAGGAGAGGGATCATGTCTCAGTGACTTTACCAGTTTACCCACACACTGGATGATAGGGTAAAAAGTAATGATTTGTACTGCATGTCTGGCTGGGAAGTTTGCAAAGAAATAATTGATTTAAAAAAAATTATCCTGAGCTATAAATATTTATTCACTGAGTTTTTAAGAATATGAGTTTGAAAACCTTTTACCAAGTGTCACTGGTATATCTGTATTTCAAAGAGCTAGAATTTCTCAAAGAATTTCTGTCCCCTGAACATTCTAGAGCCTACCTAAAATAAAGAGATTTAACTGAAAGTGAGGATTATTTTGTTGACTCTATCCTGCCTTCATGGGAAGCTGGGCTTACCATAGGGACTGCATTTCCTTTTCAGAATGAGCTCTCTGCAGGAAGCAGCCTGCTCATGCATGCATGACGGGAGAGGAATGTGCCCTGAAATGATGATGTTTTTACCTAAGAAAAGGTTTTGGCTCAGGGATTTCTTTGGGAAATCTCATTATGATGTTTTCCCCCTTGACACATGTGGTCTAGTTGACACTTTACAATTCCACCCAAGCCCTCCTGGGGACCTTTTTTATTTTATTTTTTCCTCTTGTTTCTGTAGCTTCTCTGTCAGAAGAAATGAGACATTAGGTTTGGGGTGAGAGAAGTTGTCATGTTCCTAGAGTATTTAGAAGTTTCTGGTCTTAGAATCTGGGCCTGCAAAGACACACGTATAGGTGAAATAGAACACAGATGAAATTTCCTGGTCAATCAGAGTGAATGTGTTTTTCTTTGTTTTCCTTTTGGATTAGAGCCTTACTTCGAGCTTGTACTTTTCTCTCAAATGCTCAGGTAATTATTTCTTTTCTTTGATTTGCTTTATGTTTACTCAAAAAATAAGCTGTGAGAAATGATTTTAAAATATCTCATGTTTCTTATTTTCTTAAGGAACATATTTAGATTTACTGGACTGCCTTTCCAATTAATTACATAGATGGTTAAAATTATGTTTTATGGCTGCCTGCAAAAAAAGGCTTATATTTATAAACTTAGTCTGTAAATTCCAGGAGGGCAGGAATTGTCTCTTTTGTTCACTGTCACATCCCCAGCATGTAGTACTGTACTTTGCCTGGCGCATAGTAGGGGCTTAATAAATATTTGCTGAATAAGTTGGTGGAAATAGAAATATTGACCTTGAGCTCTGAAAGAGGTAGTTACATAGACTTAAGTCAGGTCTGCCTTAGTGAAATATTTAATTATGGAGGATAGAGAAGATAGCAAAATTGTTATTCTGATATAAAACAGAACCTGGGGACATGAGTACCTATGGGAGGATTTAATCTCAACTCTCGCCTTTCAAATTTGGGTGTCTTTGAGCCTTAGAACCTATAGGAAACTTTAGAGTTCACAAGGTCCAATCACTTATCGACAAAAAGTCATCCAGCCTTTGATTGCCCATAGTTTATAATATAGTGACAGGATTTTTACTAATCAATAGGCGATGTCCTCTTTCGTGGGAAAATTCTGATTGCTAGAAAGGTTGGTTGCTCTGTTGAGCCAGACAAGTCATTACTTGTCTGTCATTTTCACACACAGGCACTAGTTCTGCTTCCTGGGGTCACATGTGAGAGTCTGAAGGGGAAACAAGGCCGACCTGACTTAAAGTCTGATGTGCTTTACACTAGATCTACTCTGGATAACAAGCCTCCTCAATTCTTACCTCACGTATGAACGAGCATGCTTAGCACCACCTAGTGTTCTTCTCTCATGCCTGGTTTTGGGGAATGGACATAGAGAATGCATCTCTCCAGAGCAGCTTGACCTGACATATGAAATTGTACCCTTTCATCCAGAATTTCCATCTTTAGGAATTTTCATTAAAGAAATACTCCCAAGGTTGTACAAAAATAGATAAGCAAAGATGCCTATGGGTGATCCAGGAAACTCATTATAAAAATTTTGAAACCATATAAATGTTCATCAATAGGTAAATAAACTGGATACATCCATTCAGTGGAACAGAGTCATGAAAAAGAATGAGTTAGAACTACGTATAACCTGCCAAGAGATATTTATGATACATTATTAAATAAAAACCAAATATTATAAAAATATGTATGACATGATTTCATTTTTGTAAAATAATAGTATAATAATACATCTATGTTAGTATATCATAGAACATTTAGGAAGATGATATACCAAGATGTTAACACATTTCTAAGGGATAGCATTTACTTTTCATTTAATATGTTTCTGTATTCTTTGAATATTTTTAAGTGAGCAGGTATTATCTCTTTAATCTGAAAAAAACAAAAACAAAAACCCAAGACATTTAAAAATATCACCTGGGCCGGGCTCGGTGGCTCAGCCTGTAATCCTGTACTTTGGGAGGCTGAGGTGAGTGAATTGCCTGAGCCTGCGGGTTTGAGACACGCCTGGGCAACTTGGCGAGACCTCA
>NW_007248822.1:862527-869131 GCF_000164805.1 Carlito syrichta
AACTCAAAAAAAAAAAAAAAACCCAAAACCCCAAAAGTAGTTAGTGACAAATCCATTTTTAGAAGCCAGCTTTAGTACTCTTTGAATTATACCACAGTGCTTTTACTTTATTTTATTTTTTGGAGTTGGAGTCTCACTCTGTCACCCAGGCTGGAGTGCAGTGGCATACTCATGGCCACCGCAGCCTTGACCCACTGGGCTCAGTCAATCTTTCAGCCTCAGTCTTCCAAGTAGCCAGAACTACCAATACGTGCCACCATGCTCGGCTAATTTTTTGATTTATTGTAGAGACAAGATCTTGCCCTGTTGCCCAGGCTTGTCTTGAATCCCTGGTCTCAGGCAATCCTCTTACCTCCACCTCCCAAAATGCTGGGATTATAGGCATGACCCACCGTGTCTGGCTACCACAGTATCTTTAAAAAGCAGTAAAGATTTTGGAAAAAAAAAAAAGAAAAGTATTTACTTAAAAATATCTTTATATTTTTTTCTTTTTAAAAGTATTTCATCATTAGATTAATAGAAAAGAGTAACAAATTCACAAATTATAATAGATTTTTAAAAAATCTGTTACTTTAGAGATGATTGACACCAGTGTTCTCAGTCTCAGAGGAGGAAATTAAAGCGAAGTGATCTGTGGAAGATTATATGATGAACTAGCAGCAGAACAGGAACTAGGACCATGATCTCTGGATTCTTAACCAATGACTTTGTTAATCTTGCCACTTTGTTTCTTTGCAAGTTGATGTGCATTTATTAAATATCTATCACTGTGCTAAGTACTGCTGTCAAAGATATACTAGGCATAGACCACGCCCTTGAAAAATAAAATAAACCGTGCCAATGAGATGTTCATTCAAGAGACTTCAGCATAGATAAGATCAATTAAGTTGAGAAAGTCTAATGAATCAAGCCTCAAGATTGCATTGAATTTTTTGGCCTTAAATCAAAAATGGTGTGCACGAAAACTTATTTTCCCTATCACAATGAAGGATTTCGAGGCATTTCATACAATTGTATAAAACACTACAAGCTTCTCAAAGGGAAGATTAGGAAATGAAGGTGCAGAGACATTAAACTGTTTGTTCACTAGGCACCAAGAATAAGAATAGCCCTAGGATCCCTTAGTTCTGGGTGATTCCCAGAAAACAACAACTTTCATGAGTCCAAATTAATTTTGGACCACTACTAGAATCCTGGACAGGTCTAGAACGTGCGTAGGTCATTGCACTTTATTTTAGGTTAAGTCAACCACAAATCTGGCTGAACCTGACTCATCTGAGCAGAGTACACCAAACTATGGCTTCTAAGCTAGGTTTACTCCACCAGAACTGGGGAACCATTTATTATTCTGTAGGTGAGGCTGCATGCATCAACAGCCAAGTCAACAGTAGATGAATGGAAACCACAAAATTAAAGGTATTGCTGGCACCAAGACCCAAACTAAAAGTGCTGATCCAGGAATGACAATCTCTAAACGTTTTCAGACAAGTTAGGAACACAAGCAAGACCAGCTCTGGGCAGATCCCGTTTGTGTGATGGGAGCCAACACAGAAGATACTGTACAGTGTGTACCTCATTGATCTTGGCACTGAGGCTGCATCAGTCCCTTTATGCCCTGGCTATGCTTTGTGCAACTTTTAAGAGACAAAGCCATTTTTGTTGCAGGTTTATATCCTTAATCAACTTCAGAGTCTACTTCTCTGAGCAGGTTCCTTCACTGCAGTAAAAATAAAGAAATAAGTCTCTGATTTTCTTGTATTATTTTATTTTATTTTATTTTTTGAGTTGGAGTCTCACTCCATCGCCCAGACGGGAGTGCAGTGGCACGCTCCCAGCCACTTGCAGCCTCGACCTGTTGTACTCCGATGATCCTTCCGTCTCAGCCTTCCAAGTAGCTGGAACTACAGGCACACGCTACCATGCCCAGCAAATTCTTGTATAATTTTAAAAAATTCCGATTGCCAGTGGAACTATAGATCCTTTTCTTTCCTAGTCTTCAGGTTTTCAAGGTATATTTGTTCAAGTTCACCAAAAAAGTAGGAGGTTTATTGGGGGTGGGAACAGGAAGAGGCAGGAAGAGTTTCCTGGTCATGAAGAAGAGAGGGAGGAAAGAAAGATTGGGTAGGAGGAGTCTCAGACCACAGTGCAGTGCCAGGAAGGATTTGGCTGGGTTGATGGGGAGTCCTGGAATCAGAGCTACGAAGGAGTCCTGTCGATTGCTGAAAAGACCTGCCTTCGTATCTCTGCTGTGTTCCATCATTGTCTGGGAACAGCCCATGGGAGGTATGGCCTGGTGGGAAGCAAATGCAGTGCTGGATCCAGAAGGACAGGATCTGAGGCCAGTGGTCAGTTAAGCTCTCCATGACAGGAAATCTGAGAGGAGCAATTTCAGGATTGCCACAATCTAAACCTTTGCCACACAGATCGACTTCTTCGCATAGGCTGGGAGAACAACTCATTTGTGATTCCTTAGGTCTCTCTTTTTGAGAGGAAACAGAAGAGAGATAATAGAATCATGTCTAGCACAGTAGACATCAGGGATACTACTTCCTTGAGCTTGTGATCGTCTATGGCCATTCTTCAAGATGGCACTTGCATGGGCCAGAGTAGTGAATTAAATGAAGATATGATGGGAGCATCATCTCCGCCTCCTCAGCTCTCCAGGATGCAGTGCAGTTTTTGACTTACTGTGTTGGCTGTGAGGAGGGACCGTTGGAAAGATTTCCACTTGCTTTTCTTAGAATGATAGCTCTCACTTTACAGGCCAAGGGTCTAATCTGGGTGTCACAGCAATTGCTGCAGTTGGTGTCATGGGAATGATTATAGAATATACTTCTTGTGGTCTTCAGTCAGTGGGTTCTGGCTTTGAAAATCTGCTCATGTCTGGGAACAGAGCAAAGGAGCATGACTTTTTTTGTTGTTTTGTTTTTTATTTATGTTTCCTCTTTTTTTTATTATTGAGATGTAGGGAGCAAGTCAGGATTGGCACATAATGAGTCTACGTGAAGGTGAAGTTTGGGTCTCCACTGGTCCTCACTTCCCTTGATCATGACTTTTTATAGGTGTGGCTGCCCTCGGCCTCCTGCTCTCCCATTTTTGCCTTTCTTTTCTTTTTAAAGATGTTAAGTAGCACCCTTGCTGGCTGCCCTTGTATTTTGTTCCTAGGAAAACCATGCCTTATCAACCATCTCCACAAGTCCTGTGTGGGTCAAACGCCTTGCCTGAGCTAATCTTGTAGGTCGTTATGGTAATTGCAATCACCTGACTTCTGACTGTTAAGTCCTTGCTGTCACCTGGCCTCTATTAATTTGGAGACTCTATCATGGCCATGAATACTAACGAGCACAGCTCTGTGCTGGCCTCTCCTATTATCAGTCACAGCTAAACTTCTTGGTGACGCTGCTGCCCCTCTACTGCAGCCTTGGTAGAAGATGTGTCTGCTGGGCTTTCTTGGGGAGCATAACCCTCTAGGGGGATCTTCTGGCTTTACATAATACATGCATTCTAGTATACACATTTCCAGGCCCAGAACTAGGATAAGGCAAAAGACCCTGATCTCGCAAGACCCTGAGCATGAGTGGCTCTTTGAATTTTGCCCCCAGACACTGCTCTTGCCTCTCCCTAATCTTGGCCTCACCCACTCCCTTGATTCTTTCCTCTAGCATGTGTCAGGGCAACTCAGGTATTTATACTTTGCTGAGTGCTGGTCACCTCTTAAATCTTCTCAGTACCATTCTAGCAATGAATTTTTTCTCATACTCTGGGATCCTTGCCAGGCTTTAAATCCTGTATCCCAGAAAAGTGGCATCAAGTTAGTGAATTTTTGCTTACCCAACCCAGTCTCACCTTCCAGTCCCTTTGATCAAGCACCCTGAAAATACGATCCCAGGGTTACTCTCTGGGCTCCTGCGGGTATCTGCAAGCTACCCTTGCAAGTTTTTTTTGGGTTAGAGTTTCTTTCTTATCAGGTCCAGCAGGTTGTGCAACTGGGTAGCCAACAGAGGAAGAAAGCAGTTTCCGAGAGGGGCATTTATTTCCTTCTACAGGGACAGGCCTCCGTAGCATTTTCTAGCACAAATTGATTTATTTCCTCTCGCTAGGGGTGGGTGAGTTACCTCTGCAAGCTCTGAGGGTCAGGGAGATCTGTACAGCCTGTATCTTCAGGAGGCATCCCTTCAGATGCCCCCATTCCACTTTTCCGAATCCCCGTTTTGCCCAGCTAGGGCCCTGATCTTACCGTAGCAGACCTACCTTGAGGGATCTTTGGAGTTCTGCGGCTTTGACTAGCAGATCTGCAGCCTGCTGCTCCCCTGGTTTTGTTTTTTGTTTTTCTCCATTGCAAGAGATAAGAAAGAGCCTCTTTGGAAGCGCATCTAAAGAGGTCCCTTTAACTGCTTGTTGATAGCCCTCGGTGTCTCATTACCGCTCTGCAAGGTATCAGTGCAACTTAGCAGTGACCAGCCAACATGGATGTCATTTTTAAAAAAAATGTATAGACAGGGTCTAGCTGTGTGAGCCAAGCTGGAGTGCAGGGGCTATCATAGCTCACTGCAGCCTTGAACTCCTGGGCTCAAGTGATCCTTCTGCCTCGGGTTCCTTAATAGCTGGGACTACAGGTGCATGCCACCAAGCCTGGCTAAGTTTACAAAACCTTTTTAGAGATAGGGCCTCACTATGTTGCTCAGGCTGGCCTCGAACTCCTGGGCTCAAGTGATCTTTCTGCATCAGCCTCCCAAAGCAATGGGATTCTGGGAGTGAGCCACCTCAACCGGTCCAACTTGCTTATCTTTGTAGTCACTTTGTTGCCTTTCCAACGTCCGCATGGTTGGCCCAAAATGGATGTTCCCTTCCACTGGGATATTTTCCCAGGTCCTCCCTGGTGAAATCTTTAGCAATTGAGACCCCACCTTGGGAAAGGGACTATCTGTGCCCTACCTGTCACAAGGATGGGCCCCACTTAACCTACTGTTTGATGAGTGAGCCAATCTCAAATCCCTATCTTCCTGCCTGTTTTCTCAGACCACTCTCTGTACCACCCGTGTTAGTTTAGATCCAACTGTTGCAATCCCACTGGAGCTGCAGCGTCAGCCTGAGACCCACGTGGCATCCAAGGACGTAATGGTGTCTGGGGAGTGGAATGCAATGGCGCCCAAGAGCTGGGGACGCCAGGAGCTGCGGAGCCCCAAGGAGTGTTACATCTCTTCTTAACTCAGCAGGTGGACAAGTCGGTCCTGAGGAGCGTTGCAGCTCTTGCTTGATGAATCCCGAGTTCTTGTCCCTTGATCAGGAAAAGTAAGGAGCGTGGATACTGAAGAATGAGTGAGATGGAATTTATTAGGCAGCAGGAAAGCTCTCGGCAGCGAGAGGGGACCCAAAAGGAGTTGCCTGGGAGGCCACTGCAGTTAGAAGTGTTTAAGGATTTCAAATGGGCAGGTTAGTGCTGATTGGTTGACAGTAGGGACTGAAAATATACTAACTTGGCAATAAGGACCAGAAAGTGGCACGATAGTGTAAAGAGTCGATGGGGAGAAGATTGAAAAAGGGCCGACCAGAAAAAGGTCCGTGAAAAGAGAGAAAATGAGCATGGGCATGACTTTTGTCCAGAACTTGTAGCTCCTCTTCTTCTGGTAAAAAAACGGGGGAGTCTTACCGGAGACTCACCCTAACTGTCTGCCTATCTGGCTTCTTCCTTTTTCCTCTTCACAACCCAAATACACACCAAGGTGGGATCAGACATGAAGACTTATTGGGGGAGGGAGCAGGAGGAGGTGGGATGAGCTTTCCGACTGACAGGAGGATTGGGTAGGAGGACATCTCAGACCGCAGTGCAGTGCTGAGAAAGACTTGGCCGGGTTGATGGGGAATCCTGGAATCAGAGTGACTGGGGAGACCTGTCTGTTGCTGGAAAGGGCTTGCACAGTATTTCTACTGTACTCCATCACTGGCTGGAAACAGCTCGTGGGAAGTATGACCTGGGGCAAATGCAGTGATAGATCCCAAGGGACAGGGTCTGAGGCTGCTGGTCAGTTACTCTCTCCACGACAGGGAGACCAGCATTTTCATGACTGTCCCACATAGCAACCCAGCAGCCAGTGATTACAGTCTTCACTGGGTAGACATATTTGTATTTTACAGTTGAGACAACTGAGAGGAAGTAGGCTCAGTGGGTACTTCTGGGATATAGTGTTTTCATCATATTCCGATAAACACCATCCATCTTTAATTTTGTTTAACTTTTAATTTTAAATATGTGGGGTACAATTCAGGGCTAGGTGTACAAATGTTCATTATGGAGGTACCCTTGTTGATGAGGTGTGCCCCCCTCCATCTTTAATTTTAAAGAAGAATCGGCACCCGGGCTCGGTGGCTCCGCCTGTAATCCCGTGCCTTGGGAGGCTGAGGTGAGTGGATTGCCTGAGCCCGCGGGTTCGAGACCCACCTGGGCAACTTGGTGAGACCTCATCTCTACAATAATAAAAAAAAAAATTAGCCGGGTGTGGTAGCATGCGTCTGTAGTTCCACCTACTCGGAAGGCTGAGGTGGAAGGATCGCCGGAGCCCAGCAGGTCGAGGCTGCGGTGGCTGGGAGTGGCCACTGCGCTCCA
>NW_007248822.1:869151-888047 GCF_000164805.1 Carlito syrichta
TAAAAAAAAAAAAAAAAAAAAAAAAGAAGAAGAATCGGCAAACTAAATAAATACATTAAAACAGTTTACATCATAGTTAAATGGAATAACAAATCTGGTCCAGGGTAGATAATTCAAACCCACAAGTTTTACTCCCCCGCCCCCCTGATTCCATAGTGGTTTATGGATCTGAAATATGCAGGTGTCATTTTGCAGACAGGTGTGCCTTGGCATAACTGAATGTTTAGTTCATACAGTTGATTACATGCTACCAACGTCACTGTGGAATTTTGGACTTGCTGAGCGGAGGCAAAGTCACGCTCCCAGGTCTGCAGTGTGGCACGGTTGCTTCATGACACATCATACTAGTGTTTCTATCCTCTAAGCAGTGATTTTTCCAATAATAATGATGCTATTTGACATTTGGCAACCTAGGGGGTTTCCCTGGATCCCATTTGGTATTTTGAGCCTGTGCCCTATTGGGTAACTTTCCTTTTTTTTTTTTTTTTTTTTTTTTTTTTTTGAATTGAAGTCTCACTCTGTCACCCAAACTGGAGTGCAGTGGCCACTCCCAGCCCCTGCAGCCTCGACCTGCTAGGCTCTGGCAATCCTTCCGCCTCAGCCTTCCAAGTAGCTGGAGCTACCACACCGGGCTAATTTTTAAAATTTATTTATTGTAGAGATGAGGTCTTGCCAAGTTGCCCAGGCGGATCTTGAACCCGCGGGCTCAGGCAATTCACTCACCTCAGCCTCCCAAAGCGCGGGATTACAGGCTGAGCCACTGAGCCCTCCTGGGTAACTTTCTTATACTGCTAGAGTATGTGCTTTTTCTCTGTTATCTCGATGATTCACTATTTTTCTAATGCCTCTCTCTCATATCTTTGTTGATATCTCACTTTTGTCTCTCCTTTGGCATTTTGGGAGTAATGATACATATTGGGTAGAAAAAAGTAAGAATGGTGGAGCATAGCATTACATGTGTCATCATGTTCTTAGAACCCCTTTGCTCTTACTGCATTATCGGGAAAAATTCTCCAGATGCCTGCGTGGCTAAGTTAAGCCAGATAACTTGGTACCTCCTCATCTCCAAAGACATCTTGGATTTGTAATGGAGATAAGGCAGAGAAAGGAGAGATTACAACTTCAGTGACTCTGGTTCAGGGCTGTGGGAGTTCCCTAAATCTAATGAAGAAACAAAGATGTGATCTCAGGGTCCAAACAGAAACTATGTGCTAGGGTCAGCTGTCAGGATATGCAAGAGTGTAAGCTGATACACTCTTACACTCAGTTTGAGCTTTCAAGCTGTAACCAATAGGGCTATAGAATATATACTGTTTTTGAAGTTTCTTAAAAAATCGTTTGGGACTTACTTATGGCCTTCTTACCCTTCCTGTGATCTGGTAGTTTCACTAAACATTTTTAATGCACTCTCTTCTCCATTCTTTTGCTTGATAATACAAGTTGTATAAACAAGGAGGTGTACTGGAAAACCAACCCTAAAGAGGTTGAGAAGGCCAGGCATGGTTGCTCACACCTATAATCCCAGCACTTTGGGAGGCTGAGGCGGGAGGATTGCTAGAGATTATGAGTTCCAGTCAAGCCTAGGCAACAGAGCGAGACCTTGTCTCTACAAAAAAATCTCCCTTTCCCTGCC
The DNA here is from genome assembly GCF_000164805.1 of Carlito syrichta. Taxonomy (NCBI): domain Eukaryota; kingdom Metazoa; phylum Chordata; class Mammalia; order Primates; family Tarsiidae; genus Carlito; species Carlito syrichta. The sequence continues at coordinate 870,785 of NW_007248822.1, forward strand.
AAAATTAGCGTGGCGTTGTGACATGCACCTGTAGTTTCAGCCACTCTGGAGACTGAGGTGGAAGGATTTCCTGAACCCAGGAGTTCAAGGCTATGATGAGACACGTTAGTGCCACTGCACTCTGGCATGGGTGACAGAGTGAGACCTTGACTCAAAAAAATAAAAATAAACAGTAAAGATGTTAAGAAGACTGCCTTAAAGAATTAACCTCCTTAGTTTTCTAGGAGAGCTCTAGCTCTCAGACAGTTTCATCTTATGAGCCTGTCTATAGTTTCTTTCCCCTTCTAGCCTCTCTCCAAAAGAAATACAACTTAATTCAATAATCACATAAATAATAATCAGTCACTTAAATAGCAAATGAATTCCATGTGGAGGTCTTCATGCTCGGGATGGGAAGAGCAATGTAACATTTTTTCATGTCACAGAAGAGAAATGCTAGCAAGGTGAGAAGTTATGGAAAGATGTCAGATGACCGGGAGTTAAGATAAGGGGTAAGGCCAGGCTCGGTGGCTCAGCCTGTAATCCCAGCACTTTGGGAGACCAAGGTGAGTGGATTACCTGAGCCCGCAGGTTCGAGACCTGCCTGGGCAACTTGGTGAGACCTCATCTCCACTATAAATAAAAAAACTAACCGGGCATGGTAGCGTGCGCCTGTAGTTCCAGCTACTTGGAAGGCTGAGGTGGAAGGATCGCCGGAGCCCAGCAGGTCGAGGCTGCGGTGGCCGGGAGCGGCCATTGCACTCCAGTCTGGGTGACAGAGTGAGACTCCAACTCAAAAAAAAGAAAAAAGAAAAGGGGTAAGATGCTTGATGCTATTCTACCTCTAAATCAAGGGGTCTCTGATTTAGAAGCTACATGTTCTTTATATATTCAAATAGTTATTTTGATCTTCATTGTTCCAAACGAACCCATTTATAATTTTTCTTTTTATCTTCTTGCCCTCCCTTCCCACCTATTTTGTATCAAAGCCATGTTTAAGAAATGTTTACTTTTCCAAAATAGGCTGAGAACGGTGGCTCATTCGAATAATCCCAGCACTTTGGGAGGCCTAGGTGAGAGGATTGCCTGAGCTATGGGTTCAAGACCAGCCTGGGCAACTTGGAGAGCCCTCATCTCTACAATAAAAAAAAAAATTAGCTGGGCGTGGTGGCACACGCCTGTAGTTCCAGTTACTTGGAAGGTTGAGGCGGAAGGATCGCCTGAGTCCAGCAGGTCGAGACTGAAGTGACTGTGAGCGTGCCACTGCATTTCAGCCTGGGTGACAGAGTGAGATTCCAACTCAAAGAACAAACAAACACACAAAACAAAATAAGGCCTCATAGAGCAAGTCAAATAACTACTTGCCAAATATTAGAATTTGGATTCTTTCTTTCTTTCTTTATTTTGAGTTGGAGTCTCACTCCATGGCTCAGGCTAGAGTGCAGTGACACGCTCAAGGCCACCGCAGCCTTGACCTGATGGGTTTAGGCAATCCTTCCATCTCAGCCTTCCAAGTAGCTGGAACTACAAGCACGTGCTACCACGCCCAGCTAATTCTTTTATTTATTGTAGAGATGAAGTCTTGCCAAGTTGCCCAGGCTGTTCTTGAACCTGTGGGCTCAGGCAATCCCCTTATCTCGACCTCCCAAAGTGCTGGAATTATAGGTTTGAGCCACCACACCTGGCTGGAATATATATGTATATTTTTGAGTTGGAGTCTCACTCCATCGCCCAGACTGGAGTTCAGTGGCCGCTCTTGGCCACTGCAGCCTCGACCTGCTGGGCTCTGGTGATCCTTCTGCCTCAGCCTTCCAAGTAGCCGGAAATACAGGCATGTGCTACCATGACCAGTTAATTTTTGATTTATTGTAGAGATGAGGTCTCACCAAGTTGCCCAGGTGGGTCTTGAACCCGTGGGCTCAGGTAATCCACTCACCTTGGCCTCCCAAAGCGCAGGATTACAGGCTGAACCACCAAGCCAGAGAGATCTAAGAGCCTACTTAGTTATTTTCTCTTATAAGAAAACAGAAATTCAGAGAGGTAAATTCTTTTCTCAAAGACAAACTGCTATTGACAAACATCTGGGACTAGAACCCATGTTCAGGATTTTTCTTTACTGCTCTGACTTTTTCTCCAGACTTCTTCCTTTTGGGCCACATGTAACCTTTCTGTTAAAAATCATCTTTTTTTTTTTTAAAGAAATAATACCATTTTAGGTTGGGCATGGTGACTCACACCTGTAATACCAGCATTTCAGAAGGCCGAAGTAGGACGACTGCTTGAGTCCAGGAGTTCGTGACAAGCCTAGGCAACAAAATGATACCTTGTCTCTACAAACAAACAAACAAACAAACAAACAAATAAATTTAGCCAGGTTTGGTATTGCGTACCTGTAGTCCCTACTATTTGGGAGGCTGAGGCAGAAGGATCACCTGAGTCCAGGAAATCAAGGCTGAGGTGAGCAGTGATCATGTCACTGCACTCCAGCCTAGGAGACAGAGTGAGACACCGACTCAAAAAACAAAATAAAACAAAAAATTCTAATCCAGAGGAAGGAAGGCCAGTCAGCAGGAGAAGGCATTCAATTCCAGCAGCTGAGGGGCCATAAAGTCATGGCATAGTCCCATATGTCGGGAAGGGGCGAGTAATGAATCTTTGTTGAGATCTTATAGTATGTCATTGCATATAGAAACTCATTGAATTCTAACAGTAGGTTACAAGACAGGTGCAATAATATTTGCCTTATTGTATACACAAGGAAACCGGGGCTGTGAGAAGTTCAATAATTTGCCCAAAGCCATACAGCTAGTATGAAAATGATGGTGCTGGGACTGGCTCTAAAGTCCTTGACTTCCCTTTTCTAAGTATTAGGCTACCGTCACCCTTCCCCACTCACCCAGTTAGAATCATGTGTAACCCATTATGAGTGTTTCTTACGCACAAGTTCGACTGAATAACAAACTTTCATTTGAAGAGAAAACACTGATTATCAGATTAAAGAATGGCCTGGAGGCTGAGGTCCTCCTGCCTCAGCTGAAGAAGAAAACCCAGACCTAGGAAGAAAAGACAGGACCACCTTTGACAGAGTTGATGCGTTTTCCTTAAAATACTCTCACCATTTGACTTTCCTGATTTTCCTACCTAGTGCGCCACTATTTCTGTTTTCTGAACTGATTTCTCCTTTTCTTCCCAAACTAATAATGTTGAAATGACCCACAAACCAGTTTTTGGAACTTTTCTCTTGCCTACACACACACTCTTTGTATATTTCATTTATTCCCAGAGCCTTATATACTTTGAGGGAGGGTCTCACTCTGTCTCCCAGGTTGGACTGCAGTGGTGTGATCATAGCTAACTGTAATCTCTAACTCCTGGGCTCAAGTGATCCTCCCACCTCAACTTCCTGAATAGCTGAGACTACAATTGTGCACCACCATGCCTGTCTTATTTTTGGTTTTTTTTGGTAGAGACAAGGTCTTATTTTGTTGCCTAGACTGGTCTCGAACTCCTGATCACAGGCAGTTCTCCTGCCTTAGCCTCCCAAAGTGCTGGAATTACAGGCACTAACCACCATGACCAACCCTATTCCCAGAGCTTTTAAATAGCAAATCTGTGATGGTGACTATAAATATTTATCTCCTTTCCCATGAATTTCAGAGTCATATATTCTACCTCTTCAATATCTCCACTGGATGATATAAAAGAGAAGGAATATAACATGCCCAATCTAACCTGATATAATCTAATACATCCTACGTTGAACTCCTGATCACCACCCTCCTCAGGTCTCATATATCCACATGTAGTCTTCCCCATCTTTTTTTGAGTTGGAGTCTCACTGTCACCCAGGCTGGAGTGCAGGGGCACGCTCCCGGCCACCGCAGCCTCGACCTGGTGGGCTCCGGCGATCGTTCTGCCTCAGCCATCCAAGTAGCTGGAACGACAGGTGCACGCTACCATGCCTGGCTAGTTTTTGATTTATTGTAGAGATGCGGTCTCGCCAAGTTGCCCAGGTGGGTCTCGAACCCGCGGGCTCTGGCAATCCACCCCTCCCAAGGTGCGGGATTACAGACTGAGCCACTGAGCCCGGCTGAATTACTATTTTTAATCTGTTCTGTCAATCTCTGTTTTTAATTGGCAAATTTAATCCATTTATATTTAAAGGTATTCCTGATAAGGAAGGACTACTTCTGCCATTTCCCATTTGTTTTCTTTATGCCACATCCTTTTTTTCCTCATTTCCTCCAATGCTACCTTCTTCTGTGTTCAATTTATTGCTATTTTTTTCTAGTGTGCTGTTTGTATTGTTTTGATTCTCTCCTCATCTCCTCTTTTGTATATATTTTTAGTTTTTTTCATAGTGGTTGCCATGAGGAATACAATACAAAAAGCCTATGTTTATAACGATCTAGTTGGAATTGGTACCAATTTAGATAATACCATTTAAAAACTTTGCTTCTATAAAGCTCCACCTTCTTTATGTTCTCATTGTCACAAATCACACCTTTATAACATCGTATGCCCATTAACACAGAATTGTAATTATTATTTATGCATTTGGAACTTGAAATCACATAGGAAATTTTAAAAAAAGGAGTTACAAACAAAATATAAAATGGGATGGGCGTGGTGGCTCAGCCTATAATCCCAGCACTTTGGGAGGCCGAGGCGAGAGGATTGCCTGAACCTGGGGGTTAGAGACCAGCCTTTGCAACTTGGTGAGACCTCGTCTCTACAATAAATTACAAAAACTAGCTGGGTGTGGTGGCATGCATCTGTAGTTCCTACTGGGAAGTCTGAGGCAGAAGGATTCCCTAAACCCAGCAGGTCAAGGCAGCGATGGCCGTGAGCATGCCACTGCACTCCAGCCTGGGCGACAAGAGTGAGACTCCAAAAAGAAAAAAAAGATACTGCCTTTTATATTTGCCTATGTAGTTGCCTTTACTGGAATTCTTTATTTTTTTCATGTGACTTTGGGTTACTCTCTGTTGTCCTTTCATTTCAGTTTGAAAGACTCATGTTAGGCTGGACTCAGTGGCTCAGCCTGTAATCCCGCGCTTTGGGAGGCCGAGGTGAGTGGATTGCCTGAGCCCGCAGGTTCGAGACCCGCCTGGGCAACTTGGTGAGACCTCATCTCTACAATAAATCAAAAAATTAGCCGGGCGTGGTAGCACGCGCCTGTAGTTCCAGCTACTTGGAAGGCTGAGGCGGAAGGATCGCCAAGGCCAGCAGGTCGAGGCTGCGGTGGCCGGGGGCATGCCACTGTACTCCAGTCTGGGCGACGGAGTGAGACTCCAACTCGGGAAAAAAAGAAAAAAAAAAGTCATGTTAGAATTCCCTGTAGGAAAGGTCTAATAGTGATAAACTACTTCAGCTTTTGTTTAGGAGGGATTGTCTTCATTTCTCCTTCATTTTTGAAAAATAGCTTTGACAGATTTAGAATTCTTGGTTGACAGGGCTTTTTTCTTTGTTTGTTTGTTTTTTAAATATCCAGCACTTTAATAAGTCATCCCAAAGTCTTCTGGCCTAGATGGTTTCTAATGAGAAATTAGCTACTGACCTTTATTGGGGATCCCTTGTGTTTGACAAGTTACTTCTCTCTTGTTGCTTTCAAGATCTTTTTTGTGTCCAACTTTCAGCAGTTTAATTATAATATGTCTCAGCACCTTTATGAAAATTGAAACTGCAACTAATTCCTAATCAAAACCCCAAGCGCCCATGCCATAAGAGGAAAGATAGACAAGTGGAACCTCATCAAACTGACAAGCTTCTACAAAGCCAAAGAAACCGCTGAGAGAGCAGGAGACAGCCCACAGACTGGGGAAAAATATTTGCCAACTGTATGTCTGGCAAAGGCCTAACATCTGGGATCTACAAGGAACTCATATGTGCTAAAAAGAAAAAAACAAACAGCTCCATTACAAAGTGGGCAAAAGATATGAATAGACACTTCTCAAAAGCAGACAGCTGGGCTCCATGGATCAGCCTGTAATCCCATGCTTTGGGAGGCTAAGGTGAGTGGATTGCCTGAACCCGCCAGTTCGAGACCCGTCTGGGCAACTTGGTGAGACCTCATCTCTACAATAAATCAAAAAATTAGCCGGGCATGGTAGCGCATGCCTGTAGTTACTGCTACTTGGAAGGCTGAGGCGGAGGGATCACTGGAGCCCAGCAGGCCGAGGCTGCTGTGGCCGGGAGTGTGCCACTACATTCCAGTCTGGGCGACAGAGTGAGACTCCCACTCAAAAAAAAAAAAAGAAGACATACGAACAGCCAACAGATACATGAAAACGTGCTCATCCTCACTAGTCATAAAAGAAATGCAAATTAAAACCACACCGAGATACCACCTAACTCCAGTTAGGATGGTCATCATCAACAACTCAGAGACCAGTCCAGGCAACTTGGCGAGACCTCATCTCTACAATAGAATAGAGAATAGCCAGGCGTGGTAGCACATATCTGTTGTTCTGGCTACTTGGAAGGTCGAGGCAGAAGGATCCCCTGAGCTCAGCAGGTTGACACTGAGCGTGCCACTGCACTCCAGCCAGGGCAACGAAGTGAGACTCCAAAAACAAACAAACAAACAAACAAACAAAAAACTGATGCTGAAGAGGATGCAGTGAAAAGGGAACACTTCCACACTGTTGGTGGGAGTATAAAGTAGTTCAGCCTCTGTGGAAATCAGTGTGGCAATCTTAAAAGATCTAAAAATTGACCTCCCATACGACCCCATAATCCCCCTACTGGGAATATACCTGGAGGAACTCAAATCACTCTATGAAAAGGATACCTGCACACGCATGTTTATTGCAGCATTATTCATATTAGCAAAAACATGGAACCAACTGTGTTGCCCATCAAAAGAGGACTGGATTTTTAAAAAATGTGGTACATATACATGATGGAATATTACACAGCCATAAAGAAGGACAAAATTATGAACGTCACAGCAACTTGAAGGGACTTAGAGGCTACAATACTGAGTGATCTATCACAGAAACAAAGAACCGAGTATCACATGTTCTCACTCATAAGCAGACCTTGAATAACTATCGTAATACTATAAAAAAGAGATTGGCTGCAGTGAGAAACTGCCTTGGGGGGGCACACCCCATCAACAGGGGTACCTGCATAATGAACATTTGTATACCTAACCCCAAATTGTACCCTACATATTTAAAATAATAATAATAAAAAAAACTCAGTGTGAAACTTATCTTTAATGTGCTGTTTGTACTACTTGTTTATTGAGCCTCTTTGATGTGTAGACGTACAATGAACCTCTTTGATATATGTCTTTCATCAAAATTGGGAAGTTTCCAGTCATTTTTTTCTTCAGATATTCTTCCTGTCCTTTTCCTTATGCATGTGTTGGTTTGCTTAATGGTGTCTCACAGGTCTCTGAAACTATATATTCTTCTATATTTCTGTTTGTTTTCAATTTGTTCCATATATTCCATGTTTTTTTTTCACTTTCCTCTTTTCTTGCCTTATTATTATTTTTTTCTTTTTTTTTGAGTTGGAGTCTCACTCTGTCGCTCAGACTGGAGTGCAGTGGCCACTCCTGGCCACGCAGCCTCGACCTGCCAGGCTCCGGCGATCCTTCGGCCTCAGCCTTCCGAGTAGCTGAAACTATAGGCGCGCACTACCACACCGGGCTAATTTTTTGATTTATTGTAGAGATGAGGTCTTGCCCAGGCGGGTCTCGAACCTGCGGCTCAGGCAATCCACTCACCTTGGCCTCCCAAAGACGCAGGATTACAGGCTGAGCCACCGAGCCCGGCTAGCTAATTTTTTTGATTTACAGTAGAGATGAGGTCTTGCCAAGTTGCCCAGGCTGTTCTCGAGCCCATGGGTTCAGGCAATCTCTTCACCTTGGCTTCCTAAAGTACTGGGATTACTGGCTTGAGCCACTGCCGATGGCCTCAGTTATCTTCTAAATAAATTAATAAAAGAGAAAATATCTTTTATATTTAATGATCTATTTACCCTTTTTGGCAATCTTTATTTTTGTGTAGATTCAAGTTTCTATCAAATATTTCCCTTTAGTCTGAGGAACTTTCTTTAATGCTTCTTGTAGTGCAGGTCTTCAGGATATACATGATCTCAGTTTTGGGTTTTTTTTTTTTTGTCTTAGAAATACTTTATTTTACCTTCATTTTTGAAGGAAACTTTTGCCGGAAATAGAAGACATGGTTGACTATTTTCTCCTTTTATCATTTTAAGGTTTAAATGCCATTTGTTATCTTCTGGTTAGAATAGCTTCTGTCAAGACATCTGCTTCCATTCTTTTTTCATCAGTATGTAATATCCTTTTTTCTGATTGCTTTTAAAATTTTCTATTAGTCACTTATTTTTTAGCTATTTTATTGTGATGTACCTTGGAATTGTTTTCTTTATGTTTATTCTGTTTGGTGTTCATTAAGCCTTTTAGGTCTGTATGCTTAGTTTTCATAAAATTTTACACAATTTTGACGATAATTTTCTCTAATACCTTTTCAGTATCCTTAAATCCAAATCCTAGGAATTTAATTACACATAGGTTAAACCATTCAATACTGTCACAAAGGTCATTGAAGCTCTATTTTCTTTTTCATTCATTCATTTTTTTCCCTTGGTTCTTGGTTCTTCAGTTTGGACAGTTTCTATTGCTGTATCTTCAAGTTCTTTCATATTTTTTTCTGTGAGGTCTATTCAGCTTTTCATTCCACCTAAGAAATTTCTCATTTTGAAGATAGTATTTTACTTCTTTGGGAATTTTCATTTGTTTTAACTTATTCACTTTCTCTTCTCATTAGTTTTCTACCTTCCTTAAATATTTTCATAAATTTATGACAACTATTTTAAATTTCTTGTTTGATAATTCTATCATTTTTAGGTCTTTTGTAATTGATCAATTCTTCTGATTATGGGTCACATTTTCTTGCTTCTTGACATGTCTAGTAATTTTTTACTACATATTGGACATTGTGATTTTTACATTGTGGCTTATTGTAATTTGTTGTATTATTTGAATTGTTGTGCTTTGTGCAGCAGCCATTTAAGTTACCTGCATATTACCTGGATCCTTTTGAGAATTCTTCATAAGCTTTGTTAGGATGAGATCAGAATAGCCTTATCCTAAGCTTAGCTTGGTTCTGCCATTACTGCATCACCTTTCTGAATTTCTACTGAATGTCTAGATATTTAACAAGAACTTTCCATTCTGATGACTAGAACACAAACATACCTTAACCCTTTTGAACTCAGATTTTTGAAATGTATTCTCTGATTGCTCTTTGCCTTACTTCATGAAATTTAACTTTAGGCTAGTGTGACTTCATATGCAGAAACAGACTCAAGGGCATCCCTATGCATACTTGTGGAAGGCTTTCTGTACACAGACTTACTTATTTTTTATTTTTTTGTTTTTAGTACTTTGTCCTTCAGTTTTCCTGAGATCAGATTCTCTCAATTCAGAAAGACTGCTATGCTCTTCTTGGTATCCTACTTTTCATATAACAGTAAAAAAATTGCCTCCAGACAGAAATCCAGAATAATGCTATAGGGCTCTACCCATTTTTTCCTCTTTTCTTATAGATCACCATCTTGTACTGTCTAGTGCTCAATTACTAAAAACAATCATTTAATATGTTTTCTTTAGTTTATGCTAGGGTTGGTCTGGTGTGAGTTACTTCATCATATCTTGAAGCAAAAGGCAACTATGTGCCTCCTGAATACTCTTTTCTGTTCAAGATAGATCAAATAATATTTTTAAGGAGAAAGTATAGCATGATGGTTAAGAGCATGCACTTGAAATCTGACAGACAGTAAGAGGCCTTACTCTAATACTTACTAAATGAGTGACTGGGCAAGTAAGGAAACTAAGCCTCATTTTCCCCAACCGTAACAGAGGAATAATAAGATTGTCTACCCCTAGAATTATTCCAAGGGTTTAATGAGGTGACAGACACCATGGGTTTAGCACCATGCTTGTCACACATAAAATGCTAAATAACCACTATTATTATTATTGTTTTATGTTAAATGTATTTCTAAAACCATTTATATTAATTTTCCACAGCTGCTGTGACAAGTGACCACAAACTTACTGGCTTAAAATAACACATTTATTATCTCACAATTCTGGAGTCAGAAGTTCAAAAGGGAATTGACTGGGTTAAAATAAAGGTATTGTCAGTATTGCATTCCTTTGGGGTCTCTAGGGGGAAATGAATTTCCTTGCCTTTACTAGTTCATAGAGCATCCCCACATCTTTTGGCTTGTGTTCACCTTTTATCCTCAAAGCCGGCAATGGCGGGTTGAGTTCTCACACCACATCATCCCAACATTGCTTCTGTTGTCACATCACCTTCTCTGATTCTGACTCTCACTTGGGAAGATTCTTGATATTACATGGGCCCACGCAGATAATCCAGGTTGATCTCTCCATCTCAGGATTCTTACCTTAATCAGATGTGCAAAATGTCTTTTTCTATATAGGGGAACATATCAACAGGTTCTGTGCAATAGGATATGGACATCTTTGTGGGGCCATTATTCTTTCTGCTACACCATTGTATAAAGCATTGTTTAAAAATATTTGCAGTCTTCCTTCCCTGTCATTAAATCACTCCATGCATTAAGTACCTATATGCAAAGATGATTTTTAACAGAAAGGTTACATGTGGCCAAAAAGGAAGAAGTCTGGAGAAAAAGTCAGAGCAGTAAAGAAGAATCCTGAACGTGGGTTCTAATCCCAGATGTTTTTAAATAGCAGTTTGTCTTTGAGAAAATAATTTACCTCTCTGAATTTCCATTTTCTTATAAGAGAAAATAACTAAGTAGGCTCTTAGATCCCTCTGGCTCTTCAATTTGACAGATTTAATATACCTTGTGGTTTGATTAAAGTAGAATATGAAATGGGCTCATTGTAGAGTTAGGATCCAGAGCCTGCTATAAGGAAGCTCAGGTCTTGGGATAAAGGAGACCTGCCCTCTGCTCTTACCACTAGAAAGGAACAATACATATCAAATTACTCAAACAGAGCAAAACAGGTTATTAGAGGAAGATTTAGAAGTCAGAGAGCAAAGATGAGGAGAAAGACAAAGGGTTGGCACAGCCTCAGTGCTCAGGAGGGATACCTTCTAGCAATGTTCCAAAGGCATCCCACCAAGATGAGGGCATGAGATCCATCATCAAACACTAGCGAAGCCCTCTTCGGAGGTTATGCAATGGAAAAACAGACAGACGGTGACTCAGAGCCTTAGCTGTGTGTGGGAGCCACTGAAATAAACTGTCAAAGGGGAAAGGTGGATTGCAACAGTTTCCACCAATGGAACCGGGACAGTATACACATTAGATATAGGGTAGAAGGCAGAGGTTATAGCCAAGAGTGTCGTCAGGGTTAAGGAGGTTTCTCCAGGTGACTAATCAGCATGTGGGTCTGTGTGCCTGCAATGGTGTGGGTGATGACGACTCTTGTGCTGAGACTTGGTTAGCTGTCCAGGTGCCCCACTGAGAAACGGATTTTGTTGCCACAAAAGGTCCAGAAAAGTCTTTATTCATTTTTTTATTTTGAGTTGGAGTCTCACTCTGTCACCCAGACTGGAGTGCAGTGTCCGCTCCTGGCCACCGCAGCCTCAACCTGCTGGGCTCTGGCGATCCTTCCGCCTCAGCCTTCCAAGTAGCTGGAACTACGGTGCGCGCTACCACGCCCGGCTGATTTTTGTGATTTATTGTAGAGACGAGGTCTTGCCAAGTTGCCTGGGTGGGTCTTGAACCCGCGGGTTCAGGCAATCCACTCACCTCAGCCTCCCAAAATGCTGGGATTACAGGCTGAGCCACTGAGCCTGGCTGAAGTCTTCATTCTTGACCCGACCTATCGCCTGAGAGTTTTCACCCTGTCTCTGGCTTAAAGCTGATAGCGGGTAACAGGTTGCTTGTTGAAAGAAGCAGGGAACATGCCAGCCAAATGCCGTTGTGAGTTTAACAAAGAGGTCAGACTCATTTTTCCAGAGTTCTGACCGGCCACAGAGAAAAACAGACAAATAGAGATCAGACATGGGGCCAACTGTTTGGTTAGAATAAATTGAACAGCCTTGCTGAGGACAAATACCCCATGAAAGAGAGGAAAACCTCTTACCCTCGTGCTAAAGAGAGAAAGCGTTGTAGAGAAAGGTTTTTGATGTTTAATTCTTTCATAAGATTTCAGAAAAGTTCCTTATCCACTTTTTGGTAGGTATGCCATATACTATATCAAATTCCTAGAACATGTCACTAAAATAATTTTCTTTCAGGTTGTTTTAACCTTTAGCCTATGGGAATTGGATCAGTAAGTTATATGGATTGTAAATTCACAAGGAAATTGGTAAAACCATTTGTTAGACTGAATTGTTCTAATGATTTAGTCAAAATTGTATTCTTGGAAGGTATAGGCAAAAATATTTGTAGGCTGGAAATGGTGGCTCACACTTGCAATCCCAGCAATTTGAGAGGCTGAGGTGGGAGGATCGCTTGAGGCCAGGAGTTCAAGACCAGCTTGGGCAACATGGCAAGCCCTCATCACTACAAAAAAATCCAGAAAAAGTAGCTGGGCATGGTGGTGCACACCTGTAACCCAGCTACTCAAGAGACTGAGGGGGAAGGATCACCTGATCCCAGGAGGTTGAGTCTATGATGACCCATGATGGTGCCACTGCACTCCTGCTTGGACTACAGAGTAAGACTCCAACTTAAAAAATATATATATGTGTGTGTGTGTGTGTGTGTGTGTGTGTGTGTATTTATATTTATAACGTACTTTGATATCAGAAAGAGGGAAACAATACTAGTGGTATAAACTCTGGACCCCTAAGCAAAGAATGGGTCTCCCGGTGACTTACTCATTGGCAGAATAACAGACTTCTTTTGATTGATCCCACTTCATGATTGGCTCTTTCTAAATTCCATTCTCAGACCAAAGTTGGGTAGAACACACAATTGAAGGCTCCCACAGCTTATGAATCTTATTGAGAGTCAGAACCTGTTTTCTTTTATCGAATTTGAAAATCCCAGCGGATTGCAGAGGACTTAATGACATGAAAAAGAGATCACAGAAAAATCTTTCTAACTTTCTAGCAGCGTTAGTGGTAGTAGCGCTGTTGTACACGTCACAGAGTTTAGTGTTCTTTGGTAGCATTGGAGACTGCTTCACAGAATGAGTTTGGCAGTGTGATTTTTGGGCTTTGTGCCTAGCTGTGTAGCTGTAGGCCCACCTCTCCCTACCTTCTACTGATTTTTAAGTCCCTAAAGCCCTTTAGTTCTTTTATTCTCCTTCCTTCCTCTCTCTCTCCTTTTCTTTTCTTCCTTCCTCTCTCTCTCTCTCTCTCTCTCTCTCTCTCTCTCTCTCTTTCTTTTCCTTTCTTTTCTTTCTTTCTTTTTTTTTTTAGTCAGGGTCTCACTCTGTTGCCCAGACAGGAGTGTAGTAGCATGATCATGGCTCACTGCAGCCTCAACCACCTGGGCTCAGACAATCCTTCCACCTCAGCCTCTCAAGTAGCTGAGACTACAGTCAGGAGCTACCACACTCAGCTAATTTTTTTTTATTCTTTTGTAGAGACAAGGTCTAGCCATGTTGCCTAGGCTGGTCTCGAACTCCTGGGCTCAAGCAATCCTTCTGCCTTGGCCTCCCAAAGCACTGGAGTTATCTATGGGCCACCATGCCCCACCCTTTTATTCTCTTTTCTAATGTCCTTTTTTTTTTTTTTTTTTGAATAGGAGTCTCACTTTGTTGCCCAAACTGGAGCACCTCAGCCTCGACCTGCAAGGACTCAGGTGATCCTTTCGCCTCAGCCTCCCAAGTAGCTAGATCTACAGGTGTGTGCCACCATGACTGGCTAATTAAAAAAAAAAAAATTTATCGTAGAGACAAGGTCTTGCCAAGTTGCCTAGATTGGTCACAAACCCTTGGGCTCAGGCAATCTTCTCACCTCCACCTCCCAAAGTGATCCAGCACACCCAGCCATGTTTTCTTCAGTCTCAGATTTCATGTAGTAGCAAGATGGTGGTCGTGACTCCAGACATCCTCTTAGCTTGGGTTCCGGTAGACAAGGGCACACTTGTCTTTTCCTGGGAGCTGTGGCTCTGATGGAGGTCCATATCTGGAACTATCACTCTGGCCAAGGGAATGCAAAACTCCCATTAGGTGGCCTTAGCCTCCTTCCACCTCTGGAGTCCAGATCCTCTCAAGAGACTTTTTCTTTTTTTTACTTGGATGACTGTCTCAACTTTTGGTTAACCATCTCTCCTGAGGGCTATTAGACATCCTCATACTGGCTGTTAAATTGTATACTCATTTATTCATAATTGGATCGAATACTTACTAGGCATTGTGCTAGCAAAGGGGTTTCAAAGTTGAATACAATGTGGTCCTTATTTTAAAGACACATAGATTCTGGTAGGGGATACACGTAAGTAAGCCAGTATTTAAACAACTTATAATTGATCATCTGTGGATGCTTGGCACTATTCTAGTGCTGGAATGAATAAAATAAAGTACTTTTCCTGATGGAATTTCTATTATAAAGGAATAAGACAAAAAATGAATCAATAAACAAATCGGTAACATTAAGAAGAAGTGATAAATACAATGGAACATAGTCCACGAGGCCTTAGAGCAGAAGTGAGGGAGTACACGAGGATATCCTCAGGGAAGAACATTCTAGGCAGAGGAAGCATCAGATGTGAAGGACCTGAGCAGGAATGTGCTCGGCCACCGTAGCTGGAACAGAGTCTTGTGGAAAGTTGTCCGGGTGAGCTTAGGAAGGCATGGTGGTGGGGGGGGAGATTACATTCTGTAGGACCTTGTAATGCCTCTGAAATGGGAATCATTTGGGGATTCTGAGCAGAGAAGAGACATGATACAACTTATTTGCAAGGAATCCTGCTGTTTGAAGAGAGGTAAGGGTGGAAGCTTAGGGACAGTGGGAAAGGTATTATAACAACCTATGTGAGAGAGAACAGGGCGGAGTGGAGTGGGAAGGAAGAAGTGGTTGAATTCTGGATATATTTTGGAGGCATATATTAAAGATTTGCTGATGGATTGAATGCGAGATGTGAGAGAAAGAGAGAAGCCAAGTGTGACTCCGAGGTTTTTGGCTTGAGCAACTACAAGAATACAATTTCCGCTTACCGAAATGGGAGAGGCTGCTGAAGAATTGGGTAAGCTGCTTATTAGACATCCTAGACGTCTGTGTGCTTAGTAGGCAATTGGTTATTCTTGTCTAGAGTTTGGGTTCGTTGGGCCAGAAATGCAATTTGGGTATCATTATTCTTGTAGGTAGCATTTAAAGCTGTGAAATTGATGAGATCACTTAGAAAGCGAGTAGATAGAGCACAGAACAGAGCACTTCGGGTTTTAGAGGTCAGGCTGATAAAGAGAACCAGCAAAGGTGGTGAAGTAGTAGCTGCCAATAACTGCTGGACTCAGGCGATCCTTCTTTCTACCATAGCCTTCCAAGTAGCTGAAACCACAGGCACACGCCACCATGCCTGGCTAATTTTTTTTTTTTTTTTTTTTGAGTTGGAGTCTCACTGTGTCACCCAGACTGGAGTGCAGTGGCCGCTCCCGGCCACCGCAGCCTCGACCTGCTGGGTTCCGGCGATCCTTCCGCCTCAGCCTTCCGAGTAGCCGGAATTATAGGCATGTGCTACCACGCCCGGCTGATTTTTTGATTTATTGTAGAGATGAGGTCTCGCCTGCCCAGGCGGGTCTCAAACCCGTGGGCTCAGGCAATCCACTCACCTCAGCCTCCCAAAGGCGCGGGATTACAGGCTGAGCCACTGAGCCCGGTTAATTTTTTGATTTATTGTAGAGATGAGGTCTTGTCAAGTTCCCCGGGCTGGCCTCGAACCCACGGGCTTAAGAGACCCACTTGCTTTGGCCTCCCAGAGTGCTGAGATTACAGCCTGAGCCACTGAGTCTGGCCTCATTTTGTGTGAATTTCACTTCTTGAGCTAAACATAACTTTTGAAATATTTTTTTTCTTTTTTGAGTTGGAATCTCACTCTATCGCCCAGGCTGGAGTGCAGTGGCACGCTCACGGCCACTGCAGCCTCAACCTGCTGGGCTCAGGTGATCCTTCTGCCTCAGCCTTCCAAGTAGCTGGAACTACAGGCGGGAGCCACCATGCCCGGCTAATTTTTTGACTTTTATTGTAGGGACGAGTTCTCACCATGTTGTTCAGGCTGGTCTCAAATCCTTGGTCTCATGAAATCCTCTCGCCTCAGCATCCCAAAGTGCTGGGATTACAGGTTTGAGCCACCGCTGAAATATTTTAAACAGGATAGTGAAGTGATGAGGTTTGCATTTTCCAAAGAGAAGCCTAGATGTAAATGTGTTGAAGTGGGGATAGGATAGACTAGAATCCAAGAGTTGGGTTTGTGGTGCAGGAATCTAGGTGAGAAATGACAAAGTACTGAATTTAGGCCGATGGTGGTGAAATTAGGGGGCAGAGAGATGCAACATGTTCATAAGGTAGGATTGAGACGATTCTCTGACTGGAGGCAATGGACTGGAGTATGATAAAAACAAACGGAGCGGGACTTGGACTTCCTCCAGTGGGCATCCACGGATGTGGTGTCATGAGCAGAGCTTTAGAGCAGGACATTTAAAAATATTCTAGTTTTGGATATGTTAAGTTTAAGGGATATATGGGAGTTTTTTTTTGTTGTTGTTGTTTTTTGAGTTGGAGTCTCACTTTGTCACCTAGACTGGAGTGCAGTGGCCGCTCCTGGCCACCGCAGCCTCGACATGCTGGGCTCCGGCGATCCTTCCTCCTCAGCCTTCCCAGTAGCCGGAATTACAGACATGCGCTACCACGCCCGGCTGATTTTTTGATTTATTGTAGAGATGAGGTCTCGCTGCCCAGGCGGGTCTCAAACCCGCGGGCTCAGGCAATCCACTCACCTCAGCCTCCCAAAGGCTCGGGATTACAGGCTGAGCCACCGAGTCCAGCTATATGGGAGTTTTTAAGTTGAGAAATCTAGTAGGTATTGTGAATTGGGAGTTCCAAAAGAGACTTGGGCTGGAGACACAGACTTGGGACTTATGAGGCATAAATGTTGGCTAAGTTATGGATTTGGATGAAGTCACTCAGAGAAAGGGTGCAGAGCACAAATTCTTAATCTGTGGGTCAGCTAAGTGTAGCCGAAGGAAAATGTCCAGCTGGGCTGACGGGTTCCACTTTAAATCTATGACCATGTATTTAAAGTGAAACTTCTATGGCAGCACAATCTTTTTTTTTTTTTTTTTTTTTTTTTG
>NW_007248822.1:888071-894764 GCF_000164805.1 Carlito syrichta
TTTTTTTTTGAGTTGGGGATCTCACTCTGTCACCCAGGCTGGAGTGCAGTGGCATGATCATGGCTCACCACAGCCATGACCTCCTGGGTTCAGCCGATCCTTCCGCCTCAGTCTCTCGAGCAGCTGGGACTACAGGTGTATACCACCACACCCAGCTAACTTTTGATTTTCTGTAGAGATGAGGTCTTGCTATGTTTCCCAGGCAGGTCTCGATCCCCTAAGTGATCACCCACCTTGGCCTACCAAAGTGCTGGGACTACAGGCATTAGCCACTGTACCCAGTGGTATAGCAATCTTCCATTTCTCAACCTTCTAATAATCCTTCTCTCACACTCTGCAAGTGTGATGACTTTGTATTTAATTAACCGGGAACACAGAAACAATTATAAGAGAACGACTTCACCTTTTCGCCATCAAGTCTACCAATTACCTGCATCTTGACTCGTATCCTCTGCTTTTATTTCTGTTGCAACAGGTGGATTGTTCTAGTCCCCACTTAACTCCAATTGTGCACTAGATCTTGCTCTCTCTTCTACTTCAGGATTTTGCTTCTGTAATCACTCTTTTTTCTCTTTTTACATCATCAATTTTCTTCTCTTTACTCATTATACCCTTCTGCATTCTGTAATATGTCCCACCTGAAAAGGACTCTCGTGACCCCACAATCCTGTCTGATTACTCCTTCTTCCAATTTTTCTGCTCTCTTTCATAGCAATTCTCTTGGAAAGAGGTTTTTGTTGTTGTTGTTGTTTGTTTTAAATAATCACTCTCTTTATGCTTTCATCTCCCATTATTTCTAAAACACACTCCAGTCTCTTGTTTCCCGAATGAAACCTATCTTATGGTTGGTAAAGATCTCTTTCTTGCCAATTTCAAGAAACAGTTATTTTAATCTTTATCCTACTCATCTTCTCAGCAACATGAGACAGTTGATTACTTCATTTTCTTGAAACCCATTTATTTTTTGGTATTGTTGGCTTCCAGAACCTCATATTTTTCTGGTTTTCTTATTCCACCAACTAACTCCTTCTCAGTATTCTTCATGAGTCTTTTTCTTACGGAAATTGAAAGGGTGAAATTCCCAAGAGCTGAGTCCTCGGCTTTCTCTTCGTTGTTTGCACTCCTCCTTAGGTGATCTCACCTGGAGTCAGGGCTTGAAATAACATCTGGTCAAATACCACATCTCAGAGAGATCTTTTTTCCCCCCTGCCAGTCTTTTATCTTGCTTTTTTATGGCAATTATCATTATTCGAAAAATATATATGTGTGTGTGTTATATATATGTGTTTGAACTTATTGTATTTGAACTTGTTGATTTATTGTCTGTCTTCCCCATATGAGCAAAGCCTTGCTTATTTTGTTCTCTGGTATATCTTTAGCAAGTAGAACAGCGTGCGGCTCATAAAAGTATGACTCTATTTTTTTTTTTTTTAATAGAAAAGCAGGAGTTTATCAAGAAGACAGAAAAGCTTCCACAGCAGGAGGGGACCTGAAAGAGGGTTGCCCGTGTGTGACTCTTAAAAAGTATTTAATATAGGCTGGGCTCGGTGGCTCAGCCTGTAATCCCAGCACTTTGGGAGGCCGAGATGAGTGGATTGCCTGAGCCTGGGGGTTCGAGACCCATCCGGGCAACTTGGTGAGACCTTGTCTCTACAATAAATCAAAAATTAGCCAAGCATGGTAGTGCGCGCCTGTAGTTCTGGCTACTTGGAAGGCTGAGGCGGAGGGATCGCCACAGCCCAGCAGGTCGAGGCTGCGGTGGCCGGGAGCATGCCACTGCACTCCAGTCTGGGTGACAGAGTGAGATTCCAATTTAAAAAAAAAAAGTATTTATCACAAGGATACTCTGAAGAGACTTCAGAAGTCACTCAGAGAAAGGATGCAGAGTAAAGTTCTTAATCTGTAGTTCAGTTAACTGTAGCTGGAGGAAAATATCTATGACCATATATGACACGCAAGACCTCATCTCTACGAATATTCAAAAAATTTTTAAAAATTCTTACCTTCACTGGGAAACTATGGGGGGGAGGGGGATGGGATTAACAGTAGCAAATATCTGTCTGGGGATGGGAAAACACTTCTTATCAACAGGGTGCCTGAATGAAATGTAATTGTACACCTAACCCTTAACTGTACCCCACAAAACCATAATAAAAAGTATTGATTAATAAAAAAAAAAAAATTCTTACCTTCCCAAAGGGAAGAACTACTGGTTTCTAGGGTGAAAAGATAAAAGAACCAAGGAAGTGCACATGGGGAATACAGGTATTTAAGAGATAAGCAAAGAAAGGGAGCATTAAAAAAAAGAAATCAGAAATCAATAGATGTAGAAAAAACATTTGCTAAAATTCAACATCCCTTTACAATAAAAACTCTCAACAAATTAGGCATAGAAAGAGCAACATAACAAAGGCCCTATGTGGCAAATTCACAGCTAGTATACTGAATGGGGAAAAGCTGAAAGCCCTATCTCTAAGAAATGGAACAAGACAAGGATGCCCACTTTCGCTACTCTTATTCTTTGTAGTTCAGGAAGTTCTAGTGAGAGCAATCAGGCAAGCAAGTGAAATAAAAGACACCCAAATTGGAAAAGAGGAAGTCAAATCGTCTCTCTTTGCAGGGGACATGCTCTTATATTATGTTTAGAAAAACCTACAGATTTCACCAAAAAACTTTTAGAACTGATAAACGGATTCAGTAGCATTGCAAGATACAAAATCAACATACAAAAATCAGTAGCATTTCTATACATTAATAACCAATTGACTTAAAAAGAAACCAAGAAAAACAAAAAACAAATAGAGCTGTCATATGATTCAGCAATCCCAGTACTGAATATCATTCAAAGGAAATGAAATCAGTATATCAAAGAGATACCTGTCCCTCCATGTTTATTGCAGTACTATTCATAATAGCCAACATATGGAATCAGCCTATGTGCCCATCAATAGATGAATGGATAAGGAAAATGTGATATATATAGACAATGAAATACTATTCAGCCGTAAAAAGAACAAAATCATGTTATTTGCAGCAGCATGAATGTAACTGGAGGCCATTATGTCAGTGAAATAAGCCAGGCACGGAAAGACAAAAATCACATGTTCTCATTCACAAAAGGAGTTAAAAAAGCTGATCTCATGGTGGTAGAGGGTAGAATGATGGTGACCAGAGACTGGCAAAGGTAGGGGTGGGGTTGAAGAAAGGTTGATTAATGAATATAAGCATATAGTTTGATAAAAGGAATAAGTTCTAGTGTTTAACTGTGCAGTAGGATGAGTATAGTTAACAATAATTTATTATGTATTTCAAAATAGCTAAGAGATTTGAAATGTTTCCAATATAAAGAAATTATAAGCCAGGCTTGGTGACTCAGCCTGTAATCCCGCGCCTTTGGGAGACTGAGGTGAGTGGATTGCCTGAACCTGCGGGTTTGAGACCTGCCTGGGCAACTTGGCGAGACCTCATCTCTACAATAAATCAAAAATTAACCAGGCATGGTAGCATGCGCCTGTAGTTCCAGCTACTTGGAAGGCTGAGGTGGAAGAATCGCTGGAGCCCAGCAGGTTGAGGCTGCAGTGGCCGGGAGTGGCCACTGCACTCCAGTCTGGGCGACAGAGTGATACTCCAACTCAAAAAATAAAAAAAGAAATTATAAATGTTAGAGATTCCTAAATTACTTAATTTGATCATTTCATGTTGCACGCATGTATCAAAATGTCACACCTACCCCATAAATATGTACAATTATTATATATCAATAAAAAGATGAAAAAAATAGCTGACTGTAAGTACATTTTATTTTTTTAATGTTTTCCTATTTATATAGTTATGTAAATGGGTGGACTTTGTTCAGATCCTGATTTAAATAAACTAACTGTAAAATAACATTTATAGGGGAATATTAACGCTAACTGGATTTTGAATTCTTGTGAATATTTTCAGGTGTATAAAAAAGAATCAATAGAGAGAAAGGAAGGTGAAAGCTGAGACCAACATAGGCAAAATCTCAAACTAAAGAGTTCAGAAAAAGGCAAAAAAGTATTTAGGTAGGATAGAAAAGGATAAGCATGATTTCATGTGGTAAATGTTTGCATTTACTTTTGTTATTCTGAAGCTATGGAAAGAGGAACAAAGGAAAGCAAAGCCCCAATTTCGCTGACTGGACTTAGCTTGGAAGGAAAGCTAGTGTTTGGAGGGGAAGAGGGATGGTGCTGTAATTCCTAAATATGAGGGAGCCGCTCTGGAACTGGGTAGTAGGTAGAGACTGGAAGAGTTTTGGAGTGCATGCTAGAAATAAGGGGTGTCTGGTAAGGGCTCACAGAGAAAAGAGAGAAGCTGGAGAGAAAGCTTCTGTTTCCTTAGAGAATACGTAATTAATTATCAAGCGAATGTTCATAGAAATATGGACATTAAAGGCCATTCTGGTGAGGTTTCAGATGAAAGTGGGGAACCCAGGTTATTGGAAACTGGGGGACAGATGAGTCTTGTTACAATGTGGCAAGTTCTAGTGTTTTTGGAAGGTAGAACTTGCCAGCAATGTAACTGGAGATTTAGCTGAGGAGATTTCTAAGCAAAGTGTTGAAAAGTGTCTTGGTTTCTCCTGCATAAACTATGAGAAGAGAGAGAGGAATCGAAGAAGGAATTGTCAGGCAATTCCAGAACCAGAACTTGAAGAGATGGAAAACTCTCAGCTTATCTATATTGCAAAAAATGAGAAACATGTGTGTGTTGTTTAAGCCAACTCGTCTACGGAATTTTGTTAAAGCAGTCTGGCGGACTAAGACTGGTAGCCAAAAGCACTGGGAGAGGTGCCCCTTGCAGCATGGCATGCTGGTGGCTTTCCCCCCTCTGAATTCAGGGTTTTGCTCCAAATCAAAAAGATCTGGAAACTGGTTCTTAAAAGATTGAGTCTCTCACTTGACCTTTTCTAGGTAATTCATTGTCAAGGCAGTGCATTCTCATTTCCAGAAGGGAGGAAGTTCTTGGACAAAGGGAACGTGGTTTGTGTGGAAGGCTCCTTGGCCTGGAAGTGACCGCATCTGACTCAGAAAGGAGAATGTGGTGTATCTTGTATCGCTGCCTTGAAGGGAGGTTTTAAAGCACAGAAATGTGGAAACAGGCAAGTAATTTAAGAGCCTCGGGTGAAGCAGGGGTGCCAAGGCTACCCAGAGGTAGGAGTTTATAGGAGGCGGAAAGACATCCCGAGGACAAGTGTATACAAGAACTGCTTCAAGAAGGACATAAAAGGAGGTGAGGCAAGAAGCCTCAAGATTAACTTGGCATCTTGCAAATCTCTGAGAAAAATCCCCAACTGGGGCTGTCAAAGAGCCTTCCTGTGCTTTCCTCAGATGCTTGTACTTGCCCCAAGCTTGTTTCCTCGCTGGATATGCAGCTTGAACCAGTCCTTAGATGCTGAGCCTTGGCCGCGTTTGAAGTAAACCCTTTCTTACTTAGCACTTTTCCCTGGGTAGGAGGGAGCACTCCCATGAGCAGGTGCTGACATGGTGAATGCAGCGTGGTGGCTCTCCCAGGCAATACTTCGAGGAGAAAAGCAGACTCATTTCCTTACTTTGGGTATTGCTGCCTCTCCAACACACGCACATGTCGGAAGTCTTGATTAACTAGACTAGATGTTCAAGTCTCTCTTTTTTTTTTTTTTATTATAAAGACGTGGGGTACATTTCAGGGTTAGGTATATAATCATTGATCATGCAGGTACCCTTGTTGATGAGATATGCCCCTTCCTCCCCTAGCAGTTTCCCTGAACTGCCAATCCCACCTCCCCCTCCCCAACAGTTTTCCACTACTGCCAATCCCTTTCTTACAGTATTTTGATAATTGTTCAAGGTCTGTTTATGAGTGAGAACATATGGAACTCTGTTCTTTGTTTCTGTGATAAATCACTGAGTATGATCGCCTCCAAATCCATCTAAGCTGCTGCAAAGTCCATTTATTTGTCCTTCTTTATGGCTGCATAATATTCCATTGTGTATATGTACCACATTTTTTAAATCCAGTCCAGCTTTGATGGGGAACACGGTTGGTTCCATGTTTTTGCTATTGTGAATAGAGCTGCAACAACTCTCTTTCACTTGTCTATTGAGATATAGAAGACTTTGAAAGAAAGTGATAGTTTTCAGAGAAAAGTGTGGATTAGTAAATCTGCTAGGCCATTGTTCTTTAATTACTTTTTAAGTTTTCCACTAGAGCAGCTTTGAGTACTATTTCTGTGTAACACTTCTTTTTTTTAAAAAAAGCATTAATAGAGAGATGATTCCAAAACCTATGACACGTTATGCTTTTGTTAAAAGATGTGTCTTATTTGGCCTTTATGCAGCATCGAAAAATCCTTAACAAAGATAGGTATGCCCCACTGTCTAGGCTCTAAAGATGAAATTGGAAATGTTGACATTACTACTATAAATGTATTTTTTTCCCCAATGTACCAACATTTTGTCAAAAATTGTTATTACCATTTGGAGGTATTGGCTATTAAATACCCTCAACTTACATACCTCAGTATAATGAAGAGCAACTGTAGTTTGTTGTTTGTTAATGCTTTTCCTGACAAAAGTTATCTAGATAGAATTATCATGTGGAAAGCATCTGTACTTTGTATAAGAAATAATCCTGAGCCGGGCTCAGTGGCTCAGCCTGTAATCCCAGCGCTTTGGGAGGCTGAGGTGAGTG
>NW_007248822.1:894784-895965 GCF_000164805.1 Carlito syrichta
GGGAGCAGCCACTGCACTCCAGTCTGGGCGATAGAATGAGACTCCAACTCAAAAAAAAAAGAAATAATCCTGGTTTGGCACAGTAGCTCATGCCTATAATCCAAGCACTTTGGGAGGCCGAGGTGAGAGGATTACTTGAGTCCAGGAGTTCAAGGCTAGCTTGGGCAACTTGGTGAGACCTCATCTCTACAATAAAACAAAAAAATTAGCTGGGCGTGGTGGCACAGCCTGTAGTTCCAGCTAGAAGGAAGACTGAGGCAGAAGGATTGCCTGAGCCCAGTAGGTCGAGAATGCAGTGACTGTGAGTGTGCCACTGCACTCCAGCCTGGGCGACAGAGTGAGACTCTGACTCACAAAAAAAGAGAAAGAATCCCCAGCAAACAAATTAAAACTAGGAATTTTTGGACAATCTTTTTTTTTTTTGTTTTGAGTTGGAGTCTCACTCTGTCGCCCAGACTGGCTGCCGGCCATTGCAGCCTCGACCTGCTGGGCTCCAGTGATCCTTCCGCCTCAGCCTTCCAAGTAGCTGGAATTACAGGTATGCGCTACCACACTCGGCTGATTTTTTTTTTTAAATTTATTGTAGAGATGAGGTCTCGCTGCCCAGGCGGGTCTCGAACCTGCGGGCTCAGCCAATCCCTCACCTCAGCCTCCCAAAGGTGCAGGATTACAGGCTGAGCCATAATCTTTTAGTATCAAAAATGATGTGCTTGCAGAGTTTCTTCTGGCCACCTAATTTACCGGTTCTTCTTGAACTAAAAAGACACTGTTGAATGCCATTCAGGATAGTAGAGACTGTAAAGTCCAGGAACTTGTAAAGTTGTGTTACTTGTGCAAAAAATTGGCAGTTTGCAGACATGATTTTTGCAGAAAATATATCATCAACAAAACAAAGACTTGTCTTACTAAGGGGTCTGGTTATCTTAATGTATGATTCTCATAATGTGGTCTCTGAACCACATTGCACTAGCTTAATTTAGGAACTTGTTAGAAATTCAGATTCTCAGGTCCCTACTGAACAGAAACTCCAGAGCTGGGGCTCACTGATCTGTATTATTTATTTATTTATGTATTATAAAGATGTGGGGTACAATTCAGGTTTAGGTATACAAACGTTGATCATGCAGGTACCCTTGTTGACGAGGTGTGCCCCTCCCTCCCCTAGCAGTTTCCCTCAACTG
>NW_007248822.1:896412-915651 GCF_000164805.1 Carlito syrichta
CAGGTATCTTTTTTGTAGAATGATTTGAGTTCCTCTGGATATATTCCCAATAGGGGGATTACTGGGTCATATGGAATGATCTGTATTTTTAACTAGTTCTTAGTTAGCATGAGGCATGCTAAAGTTTGAAAACCACTGACTTGAACTCAAAGTACTGGAGCTAACTACTTTTTTCAGTTTTATAATTACTCAGAAGTCTTTATGTTGGGAGATCCTGAGACATCAAATGTGATTGGTCAGATTTTCAACAGATAAAATGTTTTATCTGGATAGGATAGGCAACTAATGATAAGTTTTTCATTAATTAACTCATTCAACAAATGTTTTCTGAATGCGTATAATCTAGGCGCTCAACGACACTGAATAAGACTGAAAAGAGCTTCTCTTCATAAGCTACCATTTTGGGCTGAAGATATAATTTGATGTTAATTTAGCACAATAGCTCAAATTCCTTGGCAGTAGACAGTAGGAGAAAAAGTTTTTATAGCAATAATCTATGCTTGTGGGTGAAAATTGTCAACTTTTTAAAGCAAATGGATTCTTTCTAGGCTTGACCTGATCATGTGACAGTCTTGTATCACATTGAACTAGTTTGGCCAGGCGAAACTTCAGTCAATCCATTGTTGTATTAAACAATCCCAGATGACTTAGTTTTACTCTGATAAATTGACAAAATCAGTAAGTAGTGTTGGAATAATACGAATTTGGCATTAATCTTTACTTCTAAATTGAGAGCAGAAGGATGATTTAGGAAGTCAGGTCAATGGGAGGGGTAGGAGTGACTGAGGTAGATGGAATGACTTATGCAAAGCTGAAAGAGATCCTGACTATTTTTAAATAGTTCATCTTGATTGGAGCATACGGTGTGAAGCACAAAATAAATGTGAAGTACGGAGAGACCATAATCACAAGGGGTCATTTGCGGCAGGTTGAGTTGTTTGGAGGTTATCTTCTATGCAATGGCTAGTTATTGAAAGATTTTTTAAAGGGGGATGGGACGTGGTGTGATCAGAGTTGACTTTTAGTAAAACCTCTTTGGAAAGAAAGTGTGGAGACTATTGCAGTAAAACTGGAGATAGAAAAGAGCAACTTAAAACAGGCAATGGCAGTGGTGACAGAGAGTGGCTAAGTGAACTTTATAGGAGGTAAAGTCAGTAGGTCTGATGGTAAGTTACGAGAGAAGGAAAACAGAGTCAAAGACGATCCTCAAGTATTCGACTTGAACAACTGGTTTGTTCCTTTTAGTGAAGCAGAGAACTGAAGAAGAGGAGCAGGCTTAGAATGGAAGATTCTGAGTTCAGTTTTGGACTTGATGAGCTTGAGTGGGTATGGAAAATCCACAAGGAGATGTCTAATAAATAACTAGATATACACGGAGATGTCTGGTACAAAGCTCTACATTTAAGAGCTGTTTATAGATGTAACTGAAGCCATAGAGTAGATATATTCAAACACTGGGTGTTTGTAGAATGAGAAAAGATTCTAATATAATCCTCACAGAGCACAAAATTGAATGGACAGGCAGAGGAAGAAAACAAAAAAGAGACTGAGAAGAAGTAGCCAGAGAGGCAGAAGGAAAACCAGAAGGGTGTGTTATAATGGAAGCCAAAGGAAGAAGACCATTCAGAGGGAGGAATGACTAACCACAACAAACATCACCAAGGGCCCAGGTAAGACTGAAGTTCATTGTATTTACAATGAGGAAGTTGTTGGTGACCTGTTGAGAGCAGTTTTTTCTGGAACAGTAGGATCAGAAACAAATCAAAGTGGCTTAGGAGTGAGTCAGAGTTCACAAATGGAGATCTTTAAGTCTGGCTTTGAAGGAGAAAAATGAATAGGATCATGAGGAAGTTTATTTAATTCTTTTTAAACAGTTGCTTAGACTGAGCTGATTTAAAACCGGATGGGAAGGAGAGAGAGAAACGGAAGATTGTGAAGGTATGTGAGCGAGAAGAGATAGCTAAATGTTCTTGAGAAGTCTAGAGGGAGTGGAATCCAGAACACAGTGGAAGGGTGTAGCCTTGGACTAGAGGAGGGTTGCCTCTTCTGGGGTAGCTAGAGGGAAGAAGTCAGAAGTTTTTAGTTTTGCAATGGGAAGCCAAGGGCATCTGATGGATTTTGTTTCCTTGTGAAGTAGAATAAGTGATCACCTACTGAGCATGGAGGTAGTTTTGAAGTTGGAAGTTGGAAAAAAGTAGAGGTTTATAATAGACATTTCCATACTGTAGCTCAAAAGGGAAAATACATGATACTGAAAAAGTGTTAAATTGTAAGACGCACAATTGATTTGTAAATTTAATCTTACGATTTAATCTTACAATTAAATTGTAAGATGCACAACACTTCTAAAGATTCTTAAATACATAAAATGGACATTATAAAATCTGAGAAAGAAAAACAGCTCAGAGCAGCCTCAGCTATGTGAGGTATGCAGAATTTATTGGACCCGGGGATACTTGAGTATGGGACTTCAGTCAGACTACCCCTACACCATGCCCAGGGGCAATTGTTTAGAGTCATTTTATTTCTGAACAACTGCCTCACTTATTTTCTTCATGTCCCTGGAATTTTTTATAGAAAGGACAACGTATAGCCAACCAATTACTTATGTTACTTTAATGTACATTCTCAGTAAACAACTTGGTAAATGCCTCTTCTTTTTTTTCCTTAAAAACAGACTGGTGGCCAGGCTTGGTGGCTCAGTCTGTAATCCCAGCATTTTGGGAGGCCAAGGCGAGTGGATTGCCTGAGCCTGCGGGTTTGAGACCCGCCTGGGCAACTTGGCAAGACCTCGTCTCTACAATAAATCAAAAATTAGCCGGGAGTGGTATCGTGCACCTGTAGTTTCAGTTACTTGGAAAGCTGAGGAGGAAGGATCGCTGGAGCCCAGCAGGTTGAGGTTGCGGTGGCTGGGAGCGTGCCACTGCACTCCAGTCTGGGTGACAGTGAGACTCCAACTCAAACAAAAACTGGTAACTTCTGCTAATTAGAGCGTATATTCTGGGCAACTTGAATATATGCTCCTCGGTGGCCATCTTTGAGCTTCGAGTAAACTGTGTACTCCATCACATTTTTGTTGATTGACAAAACTAATGAAATAGGTTTTAGATAAGATGCAAAAAGAGTTAAGAGAATTAACCCACACTAGCACCAAAAAAAAGAGATCTGAATAGAACGACTCATGTAAATTAATATGAAAAGAAACAATGTGGTTGCTATGCAAACATAAGATCTCAAATAAATCAATAGATAGCAATAAGTAAGAGAGGAGTACAAAGACTGAGGTAGTCTAGAAAAAAATGTAAAGAAAAGGAAAACAGAAAATAAAGCTCCAAGAGTGGTTTGTATATAGAAGGATTTAGTAAGAACATGACAGATGTAACAAAGCTCTCAAATAGCAGAATACAATGAAAAGGTGTTACTGAAACACAAGGGATTGGATCTAGGTCCTGTTGCTTGTGGCTCAGAAAGCCAATCACTGAGATGAGTTTTGACAAATTCTTTCTTCTAGCTACACCAGAAAAGGCAACCCTCCTCTTGTCTAAGGCTACATCCTTCCTTCCACTGTGTTCTGGTTCCCACTCCCTCCAACTTTCTCAAGAACCTCAACATTTAGCTCTCTCGTCTCACTCACGTATCTTTACACTCTTCTGTTTCTCTAACTCCTCTCCATCTGGTTTTAAGTCAGCTCAGTCTAAGCAATTGTTTAATATTAATTAAATAAAGCCAGGCTCGGTGGCTCAGCGCCTTTGGGAGGCTGAGGTGAGTGGATTGCCTGAGCCCGTGGGTTCGAGACCTGCCTGGGCAACTTGGCGAGACCTCATCTCTACAATAAATCAAAAACTAGCCGGGCGTGGTAGCGCACGCCTGTAATTCCAGCAACTTGGAAGGCTGAGGCGGAAGGATCGCCAGAGCCCAGCAGGTCGAGGCTGCGGTGGCCGGGAGTGTGCCACCACACTCCAGTCTGGGCGACAGAGTGAGACACCAACTCAAAAATAATAATAATAATAATAATTAAATAACCTCCCTCACTGTCCTATTCCATGATTATAATATGAGTGACATCAGCTGGAGAGATGGATGGGAGATGGACCTCAAAACCGTCTCCATAGCTCGACAAAAATTAAGGGTTTGGATAGTGGTGAAGGGATGTAAAATAGAAATTAGTGAGGGGTAAGGAAGAGGAGTTGGCCAACAGGCAGCAGGTGGTCAGTTAGGCAGTCATGATGGAAGAGGAGATTGGCATCTCATTGTCTGGATGTGGTGATCTGGGAAGTTTCAGTTCTTTAATACTCTCTGGGAGCAGTTTTCTGAGAAAAGAACTCAGACAAGACAAATGTAAGTTTCAAGCTTTAAGACTGGGTGAGTCAATTTCTATCTTTATTCATTAAAAAAGTAAACATCAGTTCTATGGGACAGTTGGACCAGTTTCAAAGGGAATTTACAGATCTAAAAAAACAGAGGACTGACACTATTATAGAATTAATTTATATGGTAGTGAACAGATTAGACATGGCTTAATACTGAATTATTGATGTGGAAGAAAAGCTTAATAGAATCAATGTAAAAAAACATTAAAGTATTTGGATAAGAGAATATAGAGGAGACAAAGCTGGTAGAGCAGAAAGATAATTGGTATGATTAAATTGGTATATAATGTGTATTTGTTATGACTAATTGGTATATAATATATATTACATACATAATACTTACAGTATATATTTATTCTGTATAATAACATTCAATGTTAAAAGAAAATGGAGTCCAGCCTAGGCAACATAGCAAGACCTTGTCTCTACAAAACTAAAAAAGTTAACTAGGCATGGTGGCATGTGTTTGTAGTCCCAGCTTCTTGGGAGGTTAAGGCAGGAGGATCTCTTGAGCCCAGGAGTTTGAGGCTGCGGTGAGCTGTGATCATGCCACTGCACTTAGCCTGAATGACAAAGTAAAACTCCAACTCAAAAAAAAAAAAAAAAGGGGAGGGAAGAAAGCATAACGCAAGAATGCATTTCCTAGCCCCATTATCATTCATGTATAATAATAACAGAAAGTTATTCCTAAATATTCAAGAACTCAGTGAAATGGCACATATGAAGCTTTATTGGAATAAAAAAAGATTATTTGATGAAATACTGGGAACCCAAGAATAAATTAAAATTATAGAGCAAGAATTGAAAAAATACAGCAAAAGAACAGGCAGAGTTTATTTGGCTCACTTAGGTACTGATCTAAGATTTAACAGCTATGGGAATTATGAATGTAAAAGCAAATGCAAATGTGATAAAACCTGACAGTACAAAAATCATAACTAACTAAAATGAGTCTGTGGGAGGAAGCGAAATCTTGCTAGTTTTCTTGTCTTGCTTAGGAAGATTGATACTGTCTATATTAAACATATAGTTTAATCATTATTTAATAATTTAAACTTTTTGCTTTATATTTTCCCATACTCTTAGAGACATACGTTAGGAAACAAAATATGTGTGTGTGTGTGTGTGTGTGTGTGTGTGTGTGTGTGTGTGTGTGTTTGAGTTGGAGTCTCACTCCGTTGCCCAGGCTGGAGTGCAGTGGCATGTTCACGGTCACCCCAGGGTCAACCTGCTAGGCTCTGGTGATCCTTCTGCCTCAGCTTTCTAAGTAGCCAAAAGTGCAGACATGTGCTACCACGCCTGACTAATTTTTGACTTATTGTAGAGATGAGGTCTCGCCAAGTTATCAGGGCTGATCTTGAACCTACGGGCTCAGGCCTTTCACTTGCCTTGGCTTCCCAAAGTGCTGGGATTACAGGCTGAGTCACTGAGCCTGGCCGGATAATTGGTATGACTAAATTGGTATATAATGTGTATTTGTTATAGTGACAAAAATATTTAGCTGAACTTCTGCAATTATTTTAGTGCACTTCAATTTCTTTTTTTCTTTTAAAGATTTAATATTTAATGAAAATATACATACACAGTGGAATTCTGCTTCAATAAGCTTTAATTGATCTGACTATATAGCTATCATTTATCTAGCTAATTCACGTGCCTGTGTATATTTACATATATGGGAATATTTGAGATGATGGTCATCTTTTTCAGTATGATGTTCACCTAATAAAAATGGTTATTTTTAGAAAACAAGACTTGAGAATCATTATTTTACTTTCTTTATACTTTTTGTGTTATATTAATTTATTTAAAAAGCTTATTTTAAAAATCACCATATGCTCATGTAAAAAAATTAGGCATTTATAGAAAAGTACAAACAAGAAAAAAATCACCTGTAATTCTACCACACAGAAATAATTAGTGATTATTTTGTTTCATATCCTTCCAGTCTTTTTCCTCAATATACATATATATACAACATTGCACATATGTATGTATATATGTTTTAGAAATCAGGATTTCTAAAATTGAGAGGACAGAAAGCTCTCACTGTGGGAGGGGACCCCAAGGGGTTGCCCACATATGTATATTTTAATCATTATTTCAAAACATATTAAGATCATATTCTTTATTTTAAATTTGCCCATTTAGTGTATTGTGGGCATCTTTTGATATTACTAAATATAAACCTGCAGCATTGTTTTAAGTAGAATTTCATTGTATGACATTGCCATAATTTGTTTACCCATCTCCTAAAGGAGATGTTTAGAATGTTCAACATTTTTCATTATTATGAAAATAAATCTAGGTGAACAGCTGCTCTCATTTGTATTTACATTTTTTAATTGTTTATTATGGTAGGTTCCTAGAAGTAGAATTGCTTTTTTGGGAGTGGGACAGGAGACAAATTCTGTGTGTGTGTGTGTGTGTGTGTGTGTGTGTGTGTGTGTGTGTGTGTGTGTCTGTGTGTGTGTGAGAGAGAGAGGGAGACCAGGTGTCAAGTGGGGTGCCACACAGATTTTTTCCACTAAAGTGACCGTGCATCTCCTGGGTCTGAGTAAGTCTGTCCTCAAATGCCCAGCTGTAAGTGTGACCTGTCTTTGATGATTCATATTTTATTTTAAAAATTCATTCAGAATTTTGCATTCTACTTTTAAATATATATATATATATATATACAATGTCTTATATCTACAAATTTTTGAATGAATTTGATGTTGCAGAAAAGTGTGTCAAGAATATCCTGTTGCTTATATAACTCCTGTTACACTGCCTTATTCTTTATTTGAAAAACATATAAGAGATAAATCAACAAAAGCTAATTGTTAACTGAGGAGCAACTGTCAGCCAAGCATTATACTAGTTTACTGTGGGGAATTACTAAGAAGTTGAGAACATAGTCCCTGCCTTTGAATAGCCTCCAATTTACTTTTTTCCCTTTAATAAGATCATCAAAGAATTATGCTTCACCTGATAACTGACAGGGCTAAGGGCTGTGATGAATTTGCTTGACAGGATGGAAAGTCCCTACTGGCTTTCACTGCACACTTCCAGGGGGTTGCTAATGTGTTTGTTTTGGACTCCAAGCGATCATTATTAGTATCCATAGCACTCTACAGCCTTGGGAAGGGGGTCAGTTGCCCTGCTGGCAAGCAGACAGTGTAATGAAGATAGGAGCTTATAGGCTTTCACATTTGGGACAAGTACAGAGCAGGAAAAGTAAATGAACTCGATCCTAAATTGACCAGGACTGTCAATTCAGTAGACTTTCTCTTTTTTTTAACTTTTATTTATTTTTTTCAGTCAGGGTCTTGCTCTGTCATCCAGGCTGGAGTAGTGTGGTGGCACAATTTCAGCTCACTGCAGCCTTGACCTCCTGGGCTCAGGCATTCCTTCCGCTTCAGTTTCCTGAGAAGCTGAGCTAACAGGTGCGTGCCACCCCACCTGGTTAATTAATAAAAAAAATTTTTTGTAGAGATGAGATCTTGCTATGTTGCCCAGGTTGGTCTTGACCTTCTGGCCTCAAGATATCCTCCCACCTCGGCCTCCCAAAATGCTACAATTACAGGTGCGAGCCACTGCACCCGGCCAGTAGACTTTTTGATATACATAATTGTGTACACTTACAATTAAGGAAAATTATGAAAATGTTGTCAGAAAAGGCTCTTCTTAGGGATATGAGAGTCATACTCAGAGCCCATTCTGGGGGTAACAACAAATTTAGTCCAATGTTTTTTAACCTCTGTCTCCATCTCCTTTTCCTATGGTGACACTGATGTATAATGCAGTCCTAAGAACAGAGTAGGTAAATGTTTGCTGAATAAAGAGGTGAATGCTCTAAATAATGAATCAAAGACATTGCATTGTATTTATCATGCTGTACTTGTTAAAATAACTAAGGTATGTTCTTTTGTTTTAAGAAGACCCTTAGCCGGGCTCGGTGGCTCAGCCTGTAATCCCGTGCCTTTGGGAGGCTGAGGTGAGTGGATTGCCTGAGCCTGCGGGTTCGAGACCTGCCTGGGCAGCGAGACCTCATCTCTACAATAAATAAAAAAATCAGCCGGGCGTGGTAGCGCATGCCTGTAATTCCGGCTACTTGGAAGGCTGAGGCGGAAGGATCGCCGGAGCCCAGCAGGTCAAGGCTGCGGTGGCCGGGAGCGGCCACTGCACTCTAGTCTGGGCGACAGAGTGAGATTCCAACTCAAAAAAAAAAAAAAAAAGACCCTTAACATCGGATTGAAACAGAAAATGTTTGCTTGTGAACCTTGAGCAAAGCTAGAGAATACTGTTTCTAACCTTCTGAGTCATATCTCCCTATAGCTTACTCTTGCTTCCAAGTTTTTGCCATTGTACTCCTGGAGTCTGGCTGCCGAGGGTCTCCCGCAGGGAAGATGCCTTGTTCTTTACTGTCCTGATGCCACCCTGAGATTTCTGACCTCTGCACAGCTCCCTTGCTTAAGGTGCTGTTTGAAAGCTCCTGACTTTGGACTTGGCATTCTCCTAGGACATGACTTCTGATCCATGCACATCTTTGTTCCTCAGGAAGGAGGCACCTGTCCCCTTGCCCTGACCTGAAGCCTTGTAAAATTATCGGCATGACTCTTCCACACTCATGTTCTCACCAAGGTAGAAAAACCAGACATCCTGGTTCTGAAATTGATTTGCCCCCATTATCATCTGGACTGAGTTGAAGAGTTATCAGGGTGGATGTCAAGGCATAGAGTCACACCTGGTGTGAAATAAGTTAAGCTACCTTTGGCTTATTCTATTAATTTATTTAAGCAAATAGAATTGGATTAGTCATAGTCCCTGGTTTATAAAATTTTATTGTCATTGTTTCATGAATGCCCCCTTTCAGTTATTTTAAATATTTGTTTATGCTTTTAATAATATAATGGGCATTACTTGCTCAAGAACTATCTTGCCAATAACTTATATCTACCTGTATATTTCCTTTCTGTTTATTTCTTAACTCTTCCTTTCACTGACACAATTATTCCTTTGCAACTATGAAGTGAAGCGGATATCCTTACTTAAATATAATCCAGTCAAAAAAAAATCCTTCAGGCGTCAAACTTCCAGGTGCAGCCATTCATAATGACAGTTTCATGAGTTATGTAAGGAAGAACTAAAGACCTGGTGTGGAAATTCCGGTAGGCAGAGGTGTGATTAAGAATTGGAACAGTTATTCTTTTGACCTTACTTCGTAGGGGCACACTGGTGTGGTATTGCCAGAATTCTGCCCGATCCACCAACCACCCATAAAAAGAGAAAGACAGCTGTCTTGAGTTTAGTTTTATAAATCAGAGAGTTACTTAAGGCTGAGAGATGCTTTTAACCTTTACAAACTAGAACTGTTTTTCTCCTGTAATACAATTCAGAGGAAGTATGATTCACACAAATCTTCCTTTTTGTTTCTTGTTGACACTGGATTCTTGCTGGTTGGTTCACTTTTTGTCTGTGAACAATTAACTCAGACCAGACTTTTTTTTTTCCCCTCCAAGTTAAGTTTCTGACCATATAAGACAAGTCGATAAAGGAGTCCTTTAGTTTAGTGATTTAGTTGTTTGTTGATCTAGACCAGCAGAAGAATTTTTTTCCCCCTGCAGCTGGCTGTAGTCTTGTGTTCTTGCCTGAGCTTGCCGGGGTCAGGAAAGAAAATTCTGCCTTGCTCTACAAAGTACTTCTTGTATTGTTGCTCCTCCAGGACGGGTGACTTCCTACTTAGGAAGATTTCACTCAGACTAGAGCTTTTCTTGAAGATAAAAATTACAGGACACCGTCTGCAGAATTAGAGCTAAATTCTGTCCTTGGCAAAGTAGCTAATTACAAATAATTTGGGAAGAAAAAGGCCCGTGATCATTATTATCCTAAACCAGTATTGTCTCTTTATGTCTTCAAGTAGGACAGCTATTAATAACTGAGACTTGCTCCTTTGATTTACAAGTATAAACACATCTTTTTTTTTTTTTTTTTTGAGTTGGAGTCTCACTCTGTCGCCCAGGCTGAAGTGCAGTAGCATGCTCATGGCCACCGCAGCCTCGACCTGTTGGGCTATGGCGATCCTTCCACCTCAGCCTTCCAAGGAGCCGGAATTACAGGCGTGCGCTACCACGCCCGGCTGATTTTTTGATTTATTGTAGAGATGAGGTCTCGCTGCCCAGGCGGGTCTCGAACTCGCGGGCTCAGGCAATCCACCCACCTCAGCCTCCCAAAGGCGCGGGATTACAGGCTGAGCCACCGAGCCGGCTAACACATCTTTTCTAAGTGATGTTTTTTAGCCTTTTACCTCACTGGAACGAGTGCCTCTGCTCAGATCAGGCAGTTAGCACCACCTAGTGTATCAAATGTGCAGAGACACAAAGCCCACCTCCAGGACAAAATCGCCCCCCAAATTCTTCAGATCTTTGGGGAAGTTGTAGGTGGGGCCATGTGGGACAAATTCCTTTGTGATTCATACTTGTGGCATTAATATTTTGTAATAAACTTGAACACATGAAAATTAGAAGATATGACCAAAAAAAGAATAAACAAACACCAAGATTATGTGGAAGAATAAGTGTAGGAAGCCTGGAAAAGGGAATCAGCGTTTGTTGAATACCTGCTGTGTACCAGGCTGCATATTCTTCTTATATATTTTTTGGAACAGAGGGAATGGAGTTGAATTTTTCCATCTCATCAAATTTTTTTGGTGCAGATATACAATGGGTTGTTGTTTTTTGGGGGGACTCTAGGTGTTTTTCAGAACCTGCTAAGTCACTGTTGGAAAACAATTCTACTTCCACGTGGGTCTCTTGCACAGCGAGTGAACAGAGACACTGACAGCTCTTTGTTCTGGACAATCGTTTCAAGAATGTTTTACAGTGAAAAGTCTTAGGAAATAAAGAGCAGAGGTTTGCTTTTGTCCAGTATAAAACAAAAATAATTTCTCCCTCCGAAGCCAAGTTTGGGCAGGTTAGCTGAAAGTCCATGAAAAGATTTGGGTTTCCTAAGCTTGGAATTTACTCGACTGTGATGCAAACCCATAGTGTCCACTTTGCTCTCGTGGGACTTGAGGGCTCAAGTGCAAACATAAAGTTCATGCTGCTTGCTGTGGCTTGAGTAATAAAGTCATTTTCTCTGACCCAGGAATCTCATATTGTTTAGCACAGTGGTCCCCAACCTTTTTGGCATCAAGGACCGGTTTTTGGAAGGCAATTTTTCCATGGAACTGGTGGGGGGTGGGGAAAGGGGGAATCATCAGGCATTAGATTCGCATAAGGAGCACAGCCTAGATTCCTTGCTTGTGCAGTTCACAATACGGTTCATGCTCCTGTGAAAATCTAATGCTGCTGCTGATCTGACAGGTGATGGAGCTCGGCTCACCCACTACTCATGTCCTGCTCAGGTCACCAACTGATACCGGTCTGTGGCCCCAGGGGCTGGGAACCACTGACCTAGCAGCTTCCATGAAACTATGGCAGGCTAACTTGCTAGGATGCCAGCAGGGCAAAATCTCAGACCCTTTCCGTTCTTGAGAGTTTATCAACCCAGTTGTTAGACACCTGGTTTTCACAGGCATGTAGTGCCTGTCCTTTCCCACTTCCCAGAAGGAGAGTATCCTGGTTCACCCTGTCCAGTTCTGACTACACTTTTGCCCCATTTCTTTTCTTTTCTTTCTTTTTTGAGTCAAGGTTTCATTGTCTCCCAGGCTAGAGTGCAGTGGCATGGTTACGGCTCATCACAGCTTTGACTTCCTGGGCTCAGGTGATCCTTCTGCCTCAGCCTCCCGAGTAGCTGGGACTCCAGGTGCATATCACCACCTCTGCTAATTTTTTGGAGTTTTTTGTAGAGACAGCATCTTGCTATGTTGCTCAGGCTGGTTAGAACTCTTGGGTTCAAACAACCCTCCCACCTCAGCCTCCCAAAGTGCTGGGATTACAGGCATGAGCCACCACACCAGTCTGGCCCAATTTTATTTTTATTATTTATTTATTTATTTATTTTTTTGAGTTGGAGTCTCACTCTGTTGCCCAGACTGAAGTGCAGTGGCCGCTCCTGGCCATCGCAGCCTTGAGCTGCTGGGCTCTGGTGATCCTTCCGCCTCAGCCCTCCAAGTAGCTGGAACTACAGGTGCGCGCTACCACACCTGGTAGAGATGTTTTTATTGTAGAGATGAGGTCTCACCAAGTTGCCCAGGCGGGTCTCGAACCCACAGGCTCAGGCAATCCACTCACCTCAGCCTCCCAAGGCGCAGGATTACAGGCTGAGCCACTGAGCCTGGCCAATATTTTTTTTAGAACAGGTATTAAGAATAATTCAGATATTAAAAACTCAGACCAGCAGGTGATCAGGCACATAATATCTGCCATTTTCATTATTCTTCACAGTGTACATGTGTAATTACATAACATTGGAATTTCAATTTCAGGGGCTTATTTTTAACAATAGGTTTTATATAGTCTTAGTTAGCTATTATAACATGATGAATTTCCAGGACTCGCTGGAAATGTTTCTTACATTTAAGGAAAGAAATCCAAAACAAAACCCCCCCCCCCAAACCCAGGAGATTGAAGGCACTTCTACTGAGTCAGGTTTTTCCAAAGATAATATAGTTTTTCTTGTACCTGGAAACCTGAAAATCTCTCTCAAATTTTAGAAACACATTGTAGGAGTGGGTTGATTTTGTGTATGTGCTTATTAAAATGCAAATTATCCAGACTCACCCCCCAGAGGTTCTAATTCACCAATGTGGGCTGAATTTAAGTGATTTGTGCAACTGTGTCCCCTCTAAGAATGAGTGTTTTTAAAAATTAGGTTACTAGTGACCTTTATCATAAGACTATGTGAGTGCTACCCAAGTGTAAGGCTCCTTGAGATTTCCCAAGGCACAGACAGGATGATAAATGGTGGCAGAATCAGTTAGACTTTCTTTTTATTCACTCAAGAAATACTACTTATTGAGTGCTGGCTATGAGTTGTAATATGCTCATGCTTAAGATGGCTTCATTTTCACACCCTTTGCTTTTTCCTCTGCGTTGTTTCCAATTCTTGTATGTTTTTATGAATAGGGCTTGAAATCCCAGAAGATGTGGATCTAGTCTTTTTTTATCCCACTCTAAAACATTACATTGAACTCACACAATCTACAGGGTAGGTAAAAAAAAAAAAAAAAAAGAAACCCTCATAGTATCCTAATTTTACAGATGTGAAAACTTTAGGGCAGAGGTTAAATGTCTTACCAAGAGTCACACAATTAGGAAGTGATTGCCCTGGGGCTTGACTCTTGATTTTCTGATTCCCCTCCTCCATTCTTTCCTGTGTCCGATATCACATTCTGTGTGATCTTCCACATGGATCCTAGAAGTCGTGAGCTCCCCCTATTGCATTTTGGACATAATTTGATTTTGATGAAATGTGATTTAAATGTACATTTTCAGGACAAAGAATCTCTTATTGTCTAAGCAGAGTAAACACCTGTGCAGCAAAGAGAAACACTGACATCCTTACGATGTCATAAACAATATTCCAAAGGGAAAGACAAAGTTCTGTTTTCAAAATGAAGTGGTGTCTGCAATAAACAGAGTCATGCCTAATTATATAGCATTGCACTGTGTCCCCCAAGACGTGCACACTGAATTATCTTACCAGTCTTCCATATACCCTATGAGAGGGGGGAATGGAAAAAGACAGAGCAGTGCAGAATTGGCCCAATATTGTGGACACAGTGCTCTGTTAATTCTGAAGGGAACTTGGGAACCACACCTTTGGTTTCTTGTTCCCAACTCCCATGCCAAGCATTGCTCTAGGTTTCCTGCCTTTCTCAGACACTTCTCTAGATTTTGTATTTTCCAGGGCACCCAGATGCTGTCTGGCTTTCAATAAATGTTTGGTAACAATAATAACACAGAAATGACTGTTTATGCAGATGGACATGAACATGGATGAGATAATATTCTAGATTTCTGTTTCCCGCCTCTAAGACTGGGTTTTAGCAACAAGGGAGAGAATAGATTTAATGAATAGATTTAACATACATTTCTATTGTTGAGAGAGATTAGCAACAGTGACCTTGGGGTAGGTTCTTTATTGTTTTCAAAATGCTCTCACATGTATTCACCCCTTAATTTTTTTTTTTTTGAGTCAGAATCTCACTCTGTTATCCAGGCTGGAGTGCAGTAGCACCATCACAGCTTACCACAGCCTCAACCTCCTGGGCTCAGGCAATCTTCCCACCTTAGCCCCCCACAAGTAGCTGAGACTACAGGCTCATGCCACCACACTCAGCTAATTAAAAAAAAATTTTTTTTTTTGTAGAGAAGAGGTCTCACTGTGTTGCCCAGGCCAGTCTTTAACTCCTGGCCTCAGGCAATCCTCCCAGTTTAGCTTCCCAGAGTGCTGGATTACAGG
The DNA here is from genome assembly GCF_000164805.1 of Carlito syrichta. Classification (NCBI taxonomy): domain Eukaryota; kingdom Metazoa; phylum Chordata; class Mammalia; order Primates; family Tarsiidae; genus Carlito; species Carlito syrichta. The sequence goes on from NW_007248822.1 coordinate 911,172, forward strand.
TGTAAACTCCCTTAATTAACCAAACATCTATAAAGTAAGCAGGAGAGATATTTATTTTATTTTAAACACAGGACTCAAAGAGATTAATTGAAGTGCCTAATGTTACAGTGACTGAGCTTTTCCAAATTTGAACCTGACTCTTGACTAATTTTTTTTATTCACTTAATCACATAGGCTGGTGGAGATTCTCCCCTAGTCAGAAAGTGGGGATCACCTTAGAACCCTGTGCTCAGCAGGATGGTACAGTGGAAGGAATGCCCTGGTTTGATTTCAAGTTCTGTCTACTACTTGTCTAGGTATGACCTAGGCCAAGTCATTTAAACTATCCAAGTCTCAATTTCTGCATTAGTCAGGACTTTTCATTATTTGTGACAAAGACCCAAGTTGAACTAGCTTAGTTCTGGGAGAAATTCATTGGTGAATATAACTAGAAAGATTGGGATTTAACAGAACACATGGGAAAAAAGGTCAACCCAGCTGACTTGGCCATCTAGTCAACCTGTCCAACTTAACTATCTGGTCAACCCAACTGATTTGGCCATCTGGTTGACCCAGCTGGGCTTTCTCCCTGCTCCTCATGGGCTTCAGTTTGAGTCAGTTCTGCCACTCTGTCCTATATGTTATCAATTAGGTACAGACATGTACAAAGTTTTGCTCTGAGAGGAAGAGGGCCTTCACCTTAGTCACATTTCATAAAGATCTACTCAAAATTTTCATTCATCTGGTTAGGTTAGCCTGAGACGGTGGCCAAAAACGTGAGATACTGTAATGGCCCAACTTGGGTCACTAGCCTTGGGGGGCATAGGACATGACACTGGCTCCACTTAAACCACATGGCTAGATTTGAAGAGAAATTGTTTTTTTGGAGGGGAGAGGCTGTTACTAAATTAAGAAGAAAGGACGCCGGAGCCCAGCGGGTCGAAGCTACAGTGCCCAGGAGCGTGCCACTGCACTCTAGCCTGGGCGAAGGAGTGAGACTACTTCTCAAAAAAAAAAAAAAAGAAGAAGAAAAGGGTTCTGGGCATATGGAATCAATAGATGTGCTCTCAATCTGTAAAATGGGAATAGTAGTGTGGACTTTCCTAGAATTTTTGGTGAAGATGATAGATACACTGAAAACTACCAAATCTATGTCTTCAGTCCTGATATCTTAACAAAGTTCCAAATCTCCATATCCAGTGATCTGTTAGCCAGTGAATATGATGATTAATTTTGTGTCAACTTGGCTGGGACACCCATATAACTGTTAAAACATTTCCCTCCCCTTCCCTCCCCTCCCCTCCCCTCTCCTCTCCTCCCCTTCCCTCCCCTCCCCTTCCCAATCAAGCTCTCCCTCTCGTGCTCTTGTGCTCTTGGCTCTGTTTGCAGAAGAGATAGGCATTTGAATCAGCACATTGAGGAAAGAAGAACCACCTTCAATGATGCAGATTGACATTCTCCAATCCACTGAGGATAGAATGAAAAGGTAGAAGGGCAAATCCACTCTCTCTTCTTGATCTGGGACATCCGCCTTCTCCTGCCCTTGGATGTTAGAATTTCTAGTGTAAAGGCCTCTAGGACTTAGACCAGTCGTTCCATTCCCATCCTGAGAACCTGCTTCCCGCTGCTCCCCTCAACCTACCCCGACGTTCTCAGGCCTTCACACTCAGACTGAATTATACCACCAGCTGTCCTGGTTCTCTAGAATGCATATCATGGGACTTCTCAGCTTTTGGTCAAAAACTGCTGAACGCTCAGCTCAGTGTGGACAGGTGCTTTTGTAAATCACCCATCACGAAACAGGCAAATGCGTTGAAAGAATCTCCAAAAAAATTCACTGAAACTGAATGTAGCCTCTCACAACGCTAGCTGGTACACTGGTGCTGAAGGGTTCCTAGAATACTTACCTAGCAGGGGGAGCCTGTACTACAAGGGGCCCACTCTCCAAAAAGGAAAAAAAAGATAATTCTGGCTTTTTTTGGGGGGGGGGGGATTCCTCCTCATACATTAACGTGGCCTTAGCACAAGGTAAGGAAGACAATCAGGGAAAGGTAAGAAAGATAAGACAATCAGGGGAGGCCAGGCGGGATGTGAGGAGCTGTGTCAGAAAAACCAGGCCAGGAAGTCCAGAAACTCAGCACTGAGATGGGGGCTTGTTGAGTGGGCTCCAGTGGCAAGAACTGATCTGGAGGAGAGTGGGAACATCACAATGGCCATAAAAGAGCACTGGACCAGGAGACTCACATTCTAGGTCTTGATCTATACCATCTGTGCACCTTAGTTCAAGTCTCATGTTTCTCTGAGCTTTTGTCTGGGGCACATTGAGGAATTTACCGAATTAAATCAGATTAGGGCTGGGCGTGGTGGTTTATGCCTATAATCCCAGCACTTGGGGAGGCCAAGGCGGGAGAATGGTTTGAGGCCAGGAGTTCAAGGCCAGCCTGGGTGACATAGTGAGTCCCTGTCTCTACAAAAAAAAAAAAGCCGGGCTCAGTGGCTCAGCCTGTAATCCCGCGCCTTGGGAGGCTGAAGTGAGTGAATTGCCTGAGCCTGCGGGTTCGAGACCCGCCCGGGCAACTTGGTGAGACCTCATCTCTACAATAAATCAAAAAATTAGCCGGGCGTGGTAGCGCTCACCTGTAGTTCCAGCTACTTGGAAGGCTGAGGCGGAAGGATCGCCGGAGCCCAGCAGGTCGAGGCTGCGGTGGCCGGGAGAGGCCATTGCACTCCAGTCTGGGTGACAGAGTGAGACTCCAACTCAAAAAAAACTCAGAAAAATTAGATGGGTGTGATGGCAACCACCTGTAGTAATGACTGTAGTCATTACTTGGGAGGCTGAGGTGGAAGAATGGCTTGAGCCCAGGAGTTCAAGGTTATGGTGAGCTGTGATCTCACCACTGCACTCCAGCCTTGGCTACAGAGTGAGACCCTATCCAAAAAAAAAAAAAAAATCAGATTAGTTTTACTAGAGTGTAACATCATGATTGTATAGCTATAACATACAACTATGTAGTTAGTATACATAAATTATAATTACAGATCTTTCTAGAATTCATTCTTGTGGGACTTTATCTTGCAACTTTGCCATTAGAAAACACAAACATACTAAGTTCTGAGATAAACATATTTGGTCATTTAAAAAGCAATTAAAAAGTTGATTGCAAGAAATGTGATTATTATCACATCTAATTTCCATTCTTCATAAAGAAATAGGTGGCAAGGTTTACATTTTTATTATGTTTGAAACTATTTTACTAACATAATTCTGCATATTAGAATTTTTTTATGATCAAAGTATAACAATTTTTGGGCCCAAGCCTAAATGACTTTAAAAGGATAACTTTTAGGGATTCTTTTTAAAAAGATAATGCTAAATAATAATAATACTGAAATTTAAGTCTTCTTGCTTATTATTTTCTACCAGATCAGTTTTCTTAGGAAGATGATACTGATGATGAAATGAACAAGTTTTTTTCTTAGAAAAAAATCACAAGGACCTATTCCTGTAAGACGGAGGACCCCATTTTTAGATCTAAATCTATTTTGTATTTCTGATGGGCAAAGGACTGAGATAAATCCCCATAAGATCTTATTACAGCAAGTTCTTGGACAAATGCTTATCTCTAATTAATAGTATTTTCATCCACACTATGTGATTGTGGGACATTGTCTTGCAAATTGTATAATACTCCAGTAAAATTAAACTGATTCAATACAACGATTTCCCCAGTGAATTTGGGGATAGTCCCAAAGATAGAATCCAGAGAGTCAGCTGACGTTATTTGGGAAAGTGGTTTTTACCGTCCATCCAGGAATATGTCATCAGATTTCTTGTACAGATTTGTTTCTGGGAGATGGAAACTGATCCCTTTCTGCGATGAACCTTTGGCTGTAAACGTTCTTGCAATTCTGTGTCTGTTTATGGACAAAAGGAAATGGCGAGGCGTCACCGTCCCTGCAGTCAATCCAATCACCTTTGCGCCTCTAGGACCCCAACAGACACAGCTAAGTTTACATGCTCTGCCGGTTCATTTTTCCTTCTGCCGTTTCTCTTTTACTGTGTAACGAGCAGACACAGGCCATGTTTTGGTCCTCTGAAATCAAAGACGAATTCCCCCTCGTTCCCATGACTCCCGGCCGACGTCATGAGATCTCTGTCCGCTGGGCTCTGCCGAGGCTGTGGCCAGTGCCGTGGCTGCCTGTGCCCGCAGGCCCAGGTCTGCCGCCGTGGCAGCCGCACCTGCAGTCCTGGGCAGCGTGAGAGGGCGCTTAGTGTCAGAAACCACGGCTGCAGGGGAATCTCACTCGAAAATCCTGTCCTGCATGGCACCTTTCACGGTTCCCAGGACTGATTAGAGCCCAAGAAAAATAATGCTAAGATCTTGGGTTCTTTCCCAGCACGGCCCTGTGGGTTTGTACTCTTGACCAGCTTCAACTCTTAACCAGTGAGTCCACTTTGTGAGCTTTAACTCTTTTTTTTTTTTTTTTTTTTTTTTTTTTT
>NW_007248822.1:915671-927570 GCF_000164805.1 Carlito syrichta
TTTTAGTTGGAGTCTCACTCTGTGGCCCAAACTGGAGGGCAGTGGCCACTCCCGGCCACCGCAGCCTCGACCTGCTGGGCTCCGGCGATCCTTCCGCCTCAGCCTTCCAGGTAGCTGGAACTACAGGCACGCGCTACCACGCCTGGCTAATTTTTGATTTGTTGTAAAAATGAGGTCTCCCCAAGTTGCCCAGGCGGGTCTCGAACCCGCAGGCTCAGGCAATCCACTCACCTCGGCCTCCCAAAGCACGGGATTACAGGCTGAGCCACCGAGCCTGGCCAAGCTTTGACTCTTAACCAGTCACTGCTTCCTTATCCCACCAGCTTGCTTAACTAGTTGTAAGGGAAAAGCATGGTTTTCCCAACTCCTAGACTCCCAAGTTCTAGACATTAAAGTGGGATTTGGAATTTAAAGTCTCTCTTTTGAATTTGTAACCAAGCCATGCAGAAGTGCTTGTTCCCTATTGAAGGGTAAGTTGAAGTCTAATTTTATTTTAATTTTCAAGATTGGTTTGGGGGCTTAAATTAGGTGATCATGAATGGAAATTAATTGGGCAAGCACATATGTCTGATTTATTTTAAAATAATTATGAAGACAAAAATCCCAGCAGTACCTCATAGTTGTACTGCAACATTACTTAATATTTTTTGTCAAAAAATCTTGTAGTTTTGAATTCCCCTTTGTACATAAAAGGTGATACATAAATGTTTCCTGAAAGTTTAAATGTTAAAGCTAACAACATGTTCTATTCAGAAATCTGCTTTAGAACAGCCTTTTCATGTTTTTTAATGATGGGCTCCTTTGTTAGATTTTGCCCATAATTAAAGACACCTTTTAAAAAGTGAAACAATACAATAGTCAAGTCTTCGTCTTTGTTGAGTGAACTAACAGATGAAGACTTCCAAGAAAGACTAAAACCATCCTCTACCAAATTCCCCACAGTTTGGTTTGGGACTGGATTGCCTTAGGCTCTGATGAGCATTTGTAATCTCTGGAGGGATCTCTCGAACTTGGTAGATACCTCCTGTGAGTCAAATCACACGTTTCTTTGGCGGTGGGTAGATAGGATGGGAATATTCTTATACAGTTTGTTCAGCTTGGACAGTGCCTAAGGACTGCTTTCCAAAGCAGACAAACAGCTCAGCTTTGCAAACCCAGGAGAATCAGCAGGAGAAAGTCACCCAACCCCCAGAGAAAAAGCATGTTTAGGAGGGAAGAACCGCCCCTTTCCTCTTGATCCTTTCATCTCGTTCCAGAGTCGGAAATCTCTTCTCTATCTTGCATTGCCTCACTTTAACAACATGCGTTGGAGATTTTGGCCAAGGTACTAATTAAACCACAAGGGAAAAACTCAGTCTTGAGTCTCCCTCTAGTGGACATTTATAGTAACCTACATACAGCTCTTGGTCAAATTAAGGAATGGATTTCAGAAATAAATATACAAACAATATATAGTATACATAGTAAAAATATTCTAAGATACCAGCACTATGCATTAATATTTTCTATGCACGAGTTGAATTTATTTTTATTTTGGTATATATTTTTTGAGTCAGGGTCCAACTGTGTCACCCAGGCTGGTATGTAGTGGCACGATCACGGCTCACTGCAGCCTTGACCTCCTAGGTTTAGGTGATCCTTCTGCCTCCACCTCCCAAGTAGTTGGGACTACAGACATGCACCACCATGCCCCACTAATTTTTAATTTTTTTTTTTAGTTGGAGTCTCACTCTGTCGCCCAGACTGGAGTGCAGTGGCCGCTCCTGGCCACCGCAGCCTCGACCTGCTGGGCTCCAGCGATCCTTCCGCCTCAGCCTTCCAAGTAGCTGGAACTACAGGCACACGCTACCACACCCGTTTAATTTTTTGATTTATTGTAGAGATGAGGTCTTGCCAAGTTGCCCAGGCGGGTCTCAAACCCTCAGGCTCAGGCAATCCACTCACCTCAGCCTCCCAAAGGCGCGGGATTACAGGCTGAGTCACGGAGCCCGGCAATTTTTAATTTTATTTTTGTAGAGACGAAGTCTCACTATGCTGTCCAAGCTGGTCTTAAACCCCTGGGCTTAAGTAATCTTCCTGCCTTGGCCTCCTAAAGTGCAGGGATGATAGGCGTGAGCTCCCGCCCTCGGCCCAGATTCTTAAATTACATATTCATCTCTATCATCTTCTGTTTTATTTCATAGAATGTATCCTCACTTTGAAAGTCTGGACAGTTCCTTGAAACAAAACAACCTGGAGTTCCCCACCCCACCTCACCCCACTCCTACAAGTAAGCAAAAGAAGTAAACAGTTTGTCCATATCTATTTCAGTTCTAACACAGGAAGACCAAAGCAGGGACAATTTAAAATTTGTCATCTGTAATTAACTGCTGGACAGGATTCCACTGGAAAATGCCCCCCTCCCCTTTATTTAACCTTAATCCAGAGAAGATTTAATCTGGGCTCTCGTACATATGTTGGCAGCTTTCCTCAGGGAAGCTTCCAAGGAAGAGGCTTCCTTTGGGGCTCTTTTTCCCAGGTAGCGCCAAGCTCTTTGGAGACTTTTCTTGTGCTTAAACAACCAGTCAACAGTCCTCTGGATTGCTCCCTTCAAAAGCCGGCCAGTGAACAACTGTATCTACATTCTTTAGGCCTGACTGTTGCTCATGTTTTCTGTCCTTAGACTCATCTTCCGGCTCAGGCCCCATTTGACGTGCTCTGGAAACTGGTATTTGAGCAGCTCCCCCGACCTCTCTGCCAGTGAGTCAGTCTTCTTCCCACCACTGGGTTCACAGGCTAGTGTCCATCTGTCTCCACATATGTTTACTATTTTGACATTTGTAAGTTGACTGTACTTTCACTACTTTAAAAAAATGTTTTCTTTCCCATAAGCAGGCCATCTCTTCAGCCTAGTTGTAGCTAGGAATGATCTCACTTATAGTGTAGTTAGGTTGACATGGATGTCCTTTCCCGATCCTCTTGCTCCCTGACTAGAATCCCATGCCATCTTATTTATTTATTTATTTTTGAATTGAAGTCTCACTCTGTCACCCAGGTTGGAGTGCAGTGGCCGCTCCTGGCCACTGCAGCCTGAACCTGCTGGGCTCCGGTGATCCTTCTGCCTCAGCCTTCCAAGTAGCTGGAACTACAGGCGCGCGCTACCACGCCCGGCTCATTTTTTGATTTATTGTAGAGATGAGGTCGCACCAAGTTGTCCGAAGCGGGTCTCGAACCCACGGGCTCAGGCAGTCCACTCACCTCAGCCTCCCAAAGCGCGGGATTACAGGCTGAGCCACCGAGCCCGGCTCTCATGCCATCTTTTAATTTTTTTTTTTGAGTTGAAGTCTTACTCTGTCGCCCAGGCTGGAGTGCAGTGGCACACTCACAGCCACCCTGGTGTCGACCTGCTGGGCTCCGGTGATCCTTCCACCTCAACCTTCCAAGTAGCTGGAACCACAGGTGCATGCTACCATGCCTGGTTGATTTTTGATTTTTATTTAGAGACGAGGTCTCGCCAAGTTGCCCAGACTGGTCTCGAACCCATGGGCTCAGGCAATCCACTCGCCTCGTCCTGGGATTATAGGCTGAGCCACGGAGCCCAGCCCCATCTTTTAATTTAATTTCCAAAATTAACATACAAAAATGGACTTTTAGGGGGAGAGTTTCAGCTCTAGAGGTTTTAACACATATATATTCATGTAGCACCAACCCAGTCAGGATACAGAACAGTTCCATCACCCAAAATACCACCTCATGCTGTCACTTTGTTGTCATAGCCCTTTCTGCCTTAACCCCTGAGGATCACTGATCTGTTTTCTGTCCCCAGAGTTTTGCGTTTTCCACACTCTCATATGAATGGAAACATGTTGTGTATAACCTTTTGAGATGGGCTTCTTTCACCTAGCGTGATGTCTCTGATGTCCACTGACGCTGTTGTATGTATCCGTTCTGGACTGAATGTTTATGCCCGCTCCCATATTCTTATGTTGAAGCCCTAACTCCCAATGTGGTGATACCGGGAGGGGAGGTCTTTGGAGGTAATTAGCTCTGGAAGAGCTCATGAGGGTGAAGCCCTTCTAACAGGATTAGTGCCCTTTTACAAAGAAGAAGACACACCAGAGCTCCCTCTCTCCTTCTTGTGATGATACAGACCATGCTCTGCAAGCCAGGAAGAGGGCCTTAGCCAAGAACCAACTCTAAGGGCACCTTCATTTCAGACTTCTCAGCTTCTAGAACTGTAAGAAATAAATGCCTGTCATTTAAGCCACCCTGTCTAGGTATTTTAATTTTTAATTTTTTTTTTATTTTAAAGATGTGGGATACATCTCAGGGTTAGGTATACAAATGCTCATTAGGCAGGTACCCTCGTTGATGGTCCTCCCCCTCCCCTGGCAGTTTCCCACTACTTAGGTATTTTGTAATAGCAGTCTTGGCTTAGACTAAGACAGAATCAATAGTTGTTCCTTTTTGTTGCTGAGTCAAGTCGTGTTCCACTGAATGGATACATCACAGTTTGCTTAGCTATTTAAAGGCTCGTCGAAGTACATTTGAGTTGTTTCTAGATTTTGTGACTATAAATAGAGTTGCTATAAACATTTTGTGCACAGGTTTTAATTTTCATTTCTCTAGGGTAAATGATTAGGAATGGCATTGAAGAGTCAGTCATATAACAAGTACATGTTGAATTTTTTTTTTTTTTTTTGAGTCTCACTCTGTCACCCTGACTGGAATGCAGTGGCATGCTCCCGGCCACTGCAGCCTCAAACTGCTGGGCTCTGGCGATCCTTCCGTCTCAGCTTTCCAAATAGCCGGAACTACAGGCAGGTGCTACCACACTCGGTTAATTTTTTATTTATTGTAGAGATGAGGTCTCGACAAGTTGCCTGGGAGGGTCTCGAACCCACAGGCTCGGGCCATCCACTCACCTTGGCCTCCCAAAGCACTGGGATTACAGGCTGAGCCACCGAGCCTGGCCATGTTTAATTTGATAAGAAACTGCCAAACTGTTGTCAGGCGTCAGTACTATTTTGAATGTGCACCCACAACCTATGAGCGTTCCAGTTGCTCCATACAGTACTTGGTATTGTCTTAATTTTTTATTTTAGTAAGCCTAATCGGTGTAGTAGTGTTCGTAGTGTCTTAATTTGCATTTCCCTAATGGCTAATGATGTTGGGCATTTTTTAATGTTTTTTTTTGCCATTCCTATGTCCTCTTTTATATTTACTTGTTTAATTTTGGGTTCAGGGGGTGCATGCTTATTGCATGGACGTGTTGCATCCTGGTGGGGTTGGGCTTCTGGTGTTCTCATTCCCCAGACCGTGAACACTGTGCTCGATAGGTAGCTTTTGTTTTTGTTTGTTTGATAAAATGTTTTCGATTGTAAAAATACTTGTTAATTGTAGAAAATTTAGAAAAATGCAGTAATCACAACAAACAAAAAAGTCAAGAATCTCAGAGCATATATTGTATTATTTTGACATCTGTGATAGGTCGCTTTTGAACCCTTGCGCCCCTCCTCACTTTGTTCCTTTTGGTGTCTCCGATGTCTATTCTTTCTATCTTTATGTCCACAAGAACTCGTTGTTTAGCTCCTACAGACAAGCAAGAACACGTGGTGTTTGTTTTTCTGTTCCTGAGTTAGTTCACTTGGGATAATGGCCTTCAGCTCCATCCATGTTGCAGCAAAGGACATGATTTTGTTCTTTTTGGGACTGTGTAGTATTCCATGGTGTATATATGCCACATTTTTAAAATCCGTTCAACCACTGATGGAAAGTTAGGTTGGTTCTAGGACTTTTTTTTTTTTTGAGTTGGGGTCTCACTCTGTCATTCAGGTTGGAGTGCAGTGACTTGATCACAGCTCACTGCAGCCTTGATCTCGTGGGCTCAGCCTATCCTTTCATTTCAGCCTCCTGAGTACCTGTGACTATGGGTGCACACCACCACACCCAGCTAAACATTTTTTTTTTTTGGTAGAGATGAGGTCTCACTATGCTGCCTAGGCTGGTTTTGAACTCCTAGACTTAAGCAATCCTCCTACCTTGGCTTCCCAAACTGCTGGGATGACAGGCGTGAGCAACCATCAGCCTTAGCTCTATGACTCTTGGGTGAAGTATCTGTTGAAGTTTTTTGCCTATTAAAAAACTTTTTTTTGCCTGTTTTGAGATTTTTTTTTACATGTTCTGAATACAAATCTTTAAATGGATATGTGATTGGCAAATATTTTCTCCAGCTCTGAAGTTTGTCCTTTAATTCTCTTAACATTATTTTTCACAGGGGAAAATATCTTTTCCCTGAACATTAAAAAAAATTTTGGTGCATACATACACACACATACATACACATAAAATAAAATGTTCTGCCTTAACCATTTTTAAGTACACAATCTAGTGGCATTGATTATATTCACAGTGTTGTACGGCCATCACCACTATTTCCCCAACTTTTTCATCACTCCAAACGGAAGCTCTATACCCACTAAACACTAACTCCCTGTCTCCTCCTTTCCCCAAGCCCCAGTAACTTTTCCCCTACGTTTTCCTTTCATGAATTTGCCTTTTCTTTTCTTTTCTTTTCTTTTCTTTTTTTTGAGTTGGAGTCTCACTCTGTCGCCCAGACTGGAGGGCAGTGGCTGGGATCTTCTGGGCTCTGGAGATCCTTCCTCCTCAGCCTTCTGAGTAGCTGGAACTACAGGCACGTGCTACCATGCCTGGCTATTTTTTTGATTTATTGTAGAGATGAGGTCTCGCCAAGTTGCCCGGGCGGGTCTCGAACCCGCGGGCTCAGGCAATCCACTCGCCTCGGCCTCCCAAAGCGCTGGGATTACAGGCTGAGCCACTGAGCCCGGCTTGGTGTGTTGAGAATGGGTCAATGAACACCATGAGAAGTAGTTAAATTGAGATATCTTGATAATACTCTCGCTGGGCTCTGATTTCTCGAAACTGTGAAATAGAGCAATGGTAAGTATGGAAGAGGGGAAGTGTCTGGGAATGGTACAGTGGAGAGGAACTCACATGTTTTCCACAAGGTAGCCCACCTTTAGATGCCTGCTGAGTGAAGGCATCAAGGCGAGTCCACGTTAACCAGAGACTCACTGAGAAACCACGATGGTGTTCCGTTAAATAGAGATACCTGTTCCTTTCCTTCTTGCTTTTCCATGTTCGAACTCAGTGAAGATGCTAGAGGTTTGAAGAGGGAGGTTCTTTAAATCAGAGAGTGAGATTGGATTAAGAACAATTTTTTTATTTCAATAGTTTTAGGGGGTACACAGTTTTTGGTTATTGAAAGGGTTTAGTCTTTTTGCCTCAGTATAACCATTAGAAAGCCTCAGACATTCTAGTATAAAACAAACAGCAGCCTATCCCATCCCCCCTCGGCTAATCTCCATCAGATGCAAGACCAGGACAACCCAAACTTTCAATTCATGGTTTAGCGTAATAATCTCCAGTAAACTTTTAGGCTCCTTGTCAAGGCTGAAGATCAAAGATCACACTTTGGCCGGCTAAAGTTATAAAAGTAATGATACGACCACCTTTGGTCAAGGAATTTGTGAGTTGCAAATATGTTGAGTTTGTGAATTGCAAATGTCTAAGAAGTTTCTTGCAGGAACTCCCCCCCCAGTCCAGGGTTAACCTAATCAGCCCTTTGTGACCATAGCAGCAATCAGGTGACTAACCCACCCATCTGCCGGCTGTTCACCACCTGACGTCGGTACCTGCACTTGCCTGCCCCTTCGTGATGACACGGAAGCGGAACACCACCCAATCACCTGAATGACCCTCCCCTGTCTAAGGGAATGGTTAAAATGACTCAACCACAAGCAAAGGAGGGCCATTGCCTTGCTAGACTCTGGTGTGGCCATGTGCTCTTTGAGCCATGGCTGTCGCCATACTTCCTGGCTTTGGCCCCCCACCTTGGGGAGGTGAATCTTCTCTCATCCTTCTCTTTCTCTCTCTAATTTATTAAATAAACTTTTCTTTCTTAATCTTTTTGTGTGTTGCAATTCTTTGCAATGACTCGGATCTCTGGGTTACCTGTGCTGTGTACCCCCTCGCCTCCCCACCTCTCCATCCACCCTCACCCTGTCTGTCTGTACCCTAACAGTTACGTGGGTACATGGTATAGTCATGAAGAAGTCTGGGCTTTAAGTGTACCCCCTACCTCCACGTGAGCAGACCGTACCCGACAGGTGATTTTTCATCCTACCGCCCCTAGCTCCCTCCCGCTTCTGAGTCTTCAGTGCCCATGACACCGTTCTCTGTGCCTTTGTAGATTCTTAGTTTAGCTCCCACTTTTAAGTGAGAACATGAGGTGTTTGGTTTTCTGTGTCAGTTCACTTAGGGTAATGTTCTCCAATTCCTTCCACAAGTTGCTGCAAAAGACATGATTTCATTCTTTTCTTTTTATGACTGAGTAGTATCCCGTGGCATATATATATCACATTTTCAGTATCTACTGATCAGTTGATGGGCATTTAGGTTGATTCCATGAGACTGGATTTTTGCATTGGTCTGTTCTAAGATTTGAAAGCCGAAAGAAAGTAGAAAGTTAAAAGAGATTCAACACAGCATTGGAGAAAAGAGGACACTATCTCATGCTATGCAAAGGTGCATGCTGACTTCGAGCCACCTATGTTTCAACCTCAGTGTGGACGTCACTTCTCTAGAACTTTTCTACTCTGGACTGGATTAGTTATCCCTTTGATAACTTTCTATGGTCCTGCATGTATCCCTGTTTTATCACACATAATGAAGAATTTAACTCTTGGCTTCTTCTGCATATTATTGGACTGCAAGTGCTTCAAAGGCAGGGATTGTGTTTTGTTTGTCACTGTGTAAATACTGTCAGCATGTTGCCTGCCACCTATTAGACATTCATTGATATTTATAATAAATTAAACATACGCAGAGAAATTGTGTCTTTGCTCTCAACTGCCCCATCATCTCTGAAATTCTACAAAACATTCCATAAACAAAAAAGCTCCCTAGTTAAAAAAATACAGGAACATAGTTTTTCAATGCATGAAATTTTTGGGGGTCAGAGTGGAACCAAAATGAAATTGATTGCATAGAGGGGTAATGAGTTCTCTGTCATGTTGTGGGGCAGTGTGTTCATGTCTAAAGTGAATGGCCCCTTGATTTGAGTTGTAGTGATTCAGATTTCAAGCAGGTCTGAGTCATTTTAAAGTTTTTTTTTTCTAATTCTGAGATTTTAATTCGTGTTTATTATGTTTTTAAATAAATAATTGAACTGAGTACAACATTTAACTTGAGTTAATGCCAAGGTTAAGTCTCATCTTTATATATTAGCAAAAGCAAAATCTAATAAGCCAGAAATATTCACTTATGGAAATGTTTTATTTTTATTTTTTGAGTTGGAGTCTCACTCTATTGCCCAGACTGGTGTGCAATGGCATGCTCCTGGCCACTGCAGCCTCCACCTGCTGGGCTCCAGCGATCCTTCCGCCTCAGCCTTCCAAGTAGCTGGAACTACGGGCGCGCACTATGCCCAGCTAATTTTTTGATTTATTGTGGAGATGAGGTCTCACCAAGTTGCACAGGTGGTTCTCGAATCCATGGGCTCAGGCAATCCACTCACCTCGGCCTCCCAAAGTGCTGGGATTACAGGCTGAGCCACAGAACCCAGCCGGAAATGTTTTAAAGTAACTGACCCATTTATAATAATCCAGATAATGTATTTTATCAGTTTCAATATGATTATTTCTCATTTGTAATTACTTTTCATTGCAACAGAGGTGTGAGTCTGAATTGATCTGAAGAATGAAGGCTTTGGAGATCAGTGTTAGAGAAAACAACTAGAGAAATTTTAATGTGATAAGAGTCTTCCAAGAGATCTTGTTAAGATACAGATTCTGTTTCATTGGTCTGGGATGGGGCTGGAGATTCTACAAGTCTAACAAGCTCCCATGTGATGTCAATGCTGCTGGTCCATGGACCTCACTTTCAGTGGAAAAGTCAAAATAGTATTTATCAAATGTTGCTATTCATATAAACCTCATGCAGACACGTATAGATTCCAAGTCCTTGTCCCAGAACTAATAACTCAGAATCTCCAGGGGCTAGACCTGGGGAGGTATATGTTTGGAAAGTGTCCTGAGTGGTTCTTACATGAGGCAATTTGGAAACCGGCGTCCTAAGAACTGACAGATCTACCTTTAGTATCTCCGCATCTTTGGGGGAGAGAGGAATCCAAGGTGCTAGTCTTGAAGGGCAGAGGGGGTAACTGAGGGGAAAAAGACAGCAGTGAGCTCAGCTTTGGCTGCATTTTAGAACTTCAGAAAATCCCCAGAATCCTTGGGGGTGAGACCTATATTTTTTGAAGCTCTCTGGGTGACTCCAGGGTACAGCCAGGGTTGAGAACTGCCACAGGAGCGAGAAGTACTGAGCCAGGAAGAAACTGACAGCTGTTCAGGAAAGAATTATCGAATTGAATGAAGAAATAGATTTACTTAGATTCGAGGTAAGTTCTTGATGCAACTGCTGACCTCTTTTTAAGACTGGCTTTCTATAGTTTTTTTTTTTTTTTTTTGCTTTTTTAAAATAAATTTTATTTGAAATGTATAAGGGCAATGTAGAAAATGCAATGCTCCAGATATCGGAATGAGAATGGAGGCCAGAGCGGCGCGTACAGATGTGGTTTGAAAATAATTTGTACTGTAAAGTTCATCTTTCTTTGCTTTCTTTTTCTTTTGTGATTGAAGAAATAGCTATTCTGTCCCCTGCCCCCTGCTCACCTCTCTCCCCTCACCATGCTCCTCTTCCCCAATGCAACATGACTGACAGACGTAGTTTGAAGAATGCAGTGTGAGTTAGGGAAATTAAATAAGGAGAAAACTTTAGGAAACGATGGGGAGAGAGCTTGCCAGCAAGGAGAATTTTTGGTTAACCAGCTGGCTTTCTGGAACCATCAAGTCAGGCACTTAGGATAGCTGAATTAACCTGGAACTTCTAGAAAGGTGTGGACGTCAACACAGGAAAGTATCTACTTATTTTTTATTTTCACTTCCCTAAGCCAACTTACCACAAAGCGGAGACTACCTGTTTTTTGCATCATCCCATCTGATGGGTATGCGGAACTCCATCCATATTCAGACGGGCACACCCTGGGGAGATTGACACTTTCTTCTTTAGTAATTTACTGCTTCCTCCTTCTGCATATCTAGTAAACCAAGTAACAATGGAGTGGGGAGAGAGAAGGAATTGTTCTCATCTTTAAAATAAGAAACACCATGCTTTGGCAGAAAGCAGGGCTCACTTGCTACTGTAAACATCAGCAATCCTGTCACAGACAGCTGTGTGCTGATGGCGCCCCCCACCCCGGGAAATGTGCGCACAGTTCAGACATACACGCTGGACCCAGGCAGCAACAATGGAGAATGGAACCTGGAGGACTTTTCCCAGGTTTTATCTTTAGCAGGCATCAGTGTCTAATGTAGTAAGTCAGCTACTAAGTTCTCCCAGAAAGAGTCTGGCTTCCTCTGTTTGTATGGAGTTTCCTCCAAGTGTGTGGCTGGAGAGAGACCCAAGTCAACAAAGAACAACAGTATGGGACTGGATTGATGTCACCTGTCTTTCCTTGTCTGCTCTGCTCCTGGGGAATAACACACTTCAAGCAATACCAAAGAATTCCCAACAGCTTGAGAACCAGAGCTTTTCATTCCCAAATATCTTTTTTTATTAAAAAGTATACTTACACATTATTTTTAAAATGACAAGAAAAAGATATGTGTTACTGATGCCCTCAGAGCTAAGCTGAATGCTCCACTTGAAAAAGTTATTCTGGAAATGGTTATGAACATGATTTTAAGAAATATAAATGTCAGCCGGGCTCAGTGGCTCAGCCTATAATCCTGCGCCTTTGGGAGGCTGAGGTGAGTGGATTGCCTGAGCCCATGGGTTC
>NW_007248822.1:927590-929527 GCF_000164805.1 Carlito syrichta
GGCCACTGCACTCCAGTCTGGGTGACAGAGTGAGACTCCAACTCAAAAAAACAAAAAACAAAACAAACAAACAAACAAAAAAGAAATATAAATGTCATGGTTGTTTCTGAAGACTGAACACAGTCATTTGGCTCTTTTGTGACTAAAAAAATTAGGAAACAACTTTGGTTTCATAAACTTTCACTTGAAAATAGCATTGCAGTATTATAGAATAATATCAATAGAAATTGGAAGAGATGGAGTATTAAAGCATAGAGTCACAGATGTTAGAGCCAGAAGATATGTTAATGATAATCTAGTCCGGTGGTAAAAAAATGAGGGTGCATCAGAATCCCTTGGAAGGCTTGTTAAAGCACAGATTTCTGGGCCTCACTTCCAGAATTTCTAATTCAGTAGATCTTGGATGGGGGCTGAACATTTACATTTTAAATGAATTCTCAGGTGGCGCTGATGCTGCTGATCTGGGAACCCCATTTTGAGACCCTCTGGTTGAGTCCTGTTTCATTGTACTGTTGAGGCAACAAGTCTCGAAGAAGTCAAGTGTCTGGCCCTCTTCTGAGGCCCTGATCCTGTCTAGGGTAAACCCTTCCACTTGATTACAAGATATTACCCACTCTCAAGGATCTTATTTTAGTAATTATCCCTTCTCTGGCATCAACATCTTCTGGTATTAGTTCTTCAGTTACTTATTTGGTCAGCATACAGACATGCTGTGATAGTATCCACCTTGAGAAGACAAAATGGACTCACATTCCACTCCAGCTATGCCCCACAGAAAAAATCTCCAAGGAGGCTATTGTTTCAGTAGTCATCACTCCAGTCTTCTCTTGCCAGTCTCTTTTAGTCTCACTTGAATCAGGCTGTCATTACACTCATTTTCCTGAGACAGCTCTTGCCAAGGTCACTAGCAACCTTCATGTTGCTGAATGCAACAGTCCATTCTCAGGTCTGTCTTGCCTGTCTCACCAGCATTATAGCTGATGATTCTCTCCTTGAAACTCCCTCCATCTCTCACTGGCGTTGAGACACTGTTTTCTCTGTTTTCCAGCTAGCTCAATAGCCACTCCTTTTCAGTCTTCTTTGTTGTTTCTTCCTCTTTTCCTTTACTCCTAAACCTTGGAGTTTCGCAGAGGTTCATCCTTGGACCTCATCTTTATCTGCACACATTTTCAAAGTGAGCTCATCTGCAGACACTGTCTATAGAGTGATAATTTGCAAATTTATGTCTCCAGCTTAGGGTCTTCTAAACTCCAAATATGCATACAGGCGGTCCTTTCTTCGTGCAGTAGAGCAGACATAAAAGTGATTCTGCAAACTGAAACTGTAGGAAGTGTTCTTGATAATCACTGAGAAAAATTATGATTGTTATGGGGCTTTTAAAATTTCAACAAAATTTTAGATTCCTACTGTTGGTTTTAAACATATAGGAAAATGAGAAATTAAAGGCAAATATTTAAAAACTAATATTTATTTAGTTTAGTACACTAATTTAAAATGTTAGGAACATTGATAATTATTTTATTTCCTTGTAAAACACTAATCAAGAATAGTTTGAGTGGGGAACAAAGGGAGGCCCAAACTTTGCCTGTCAATGTCCTCTTGTATACTTAATCCTGAATTGTATCATACATCTTTTTCTTTGTTTCTTTGTTTGTTTCTTTCTTTTTCGAGGATGAGAAAGCAATAGTTTATTAAGAAGACAGAAAACCTCCTGAGCTGAAAGAGGGTTTCTGTACCACACATCTTTAGAATAAAATATAAATTTTAAAAGAGAATAGTTTGAGCAGTGCTTGCCTTCCAGTCATATAAGCATCTTTTCTTATGGTCTGACAAATTATCATATTCCTTTCTAAGTCTGGATCAGCTTCCAATATTTTAGCCTTGTGCTTTAAAGGTTGTGAAATATCTCAGAGAGATCTTTTAATGTGTTTTTTTTT